>NW_020455643.1:11103325-11211517 GCF_003342845.1 Nothoprocta perdicaria
CCGCAGCTCGGCGGCCCGCGCTCACAGCGCCATGGCTGGCGCAGCTCCCCCCGCGCCGCTCGCCGCCGCTCGCCCGGCCGCCGCTCTCCCCGACGGCAGCAGCGACCCTCATCGTCCGCGCGGCAGCGGGCGGCTCCGGGCCCGGCTGGCCGCGCGGGGACGGCGGCGGGAGGAGCGACAGGAGAAGGAGGAGGAGGAAGGAGAGGGGGGAGCTGGTGCTGCTGCTCCGTGCGGAGCTCAGGACGCTCCGCGGTGCCGCCCGGCGGGGCGAGGAGGAGCCGCGCGGCGCCCTCCCGCCCGCCCGCATCCCCCGGGCCGAGCCGAGCCGGGCCGGGCCGAGCGGGGGAGAGGGCCGGGAGGGGCTGGGGAAGCCCCCCCGGCCGCCCACGCGGCGCAGGGCGGCTGCCAGGGCGGCGGGAGCCCCGCGGCGGCCGGGCCGGGCCCGCTTGCAGCTGCTCCCTCCTCTACGCAATCCTACGTGATCGCGGTGTGGATGAGAGGCACCGCGCGCAGAGCGGCCACTGCGGCTCCGCGGCCGCGCCGCAGGTGCCCGCGCAGGGRCCGCGAGCGGCGGGGCCGCTGCCCGCGCCCGGCGGCTCCGCGGGGGGGTCCCGCCGGGCCCCTGCACCAGAGCCCCCCGCGCAGGGCAGCCCTGGCAGCGCGGACCCCGCCTGCATCACCCAGCTGCACAAGGCGCCCAGGGACAGCTGAGCTCAGGAAGGGCAGCCCTGGATCTCCACATAAGCAGCTGCTGCTTCTAGGGCAGAACGAGGACCGCGTTTTCCACATTTTGGGTTCACAGAGACTAATAAGCACACATGCAGAACGGGAGGAGATGTGACAGGGTGCCCAGACAAAGGCAGGACTGGAGTGAACACAGTCTTGGTGAATACATGTACCCTGTATGCATCCTTCAAGGGGATATCTTATATCCAGTAGATTCCCCAAGCAGCTCGGGGAATCACCAACTTCAGCAAAACAATGTGCCTGTCTCCTTAGCAGCAAGACCTTTCCCTCAACCAAAATACTTTAGCTCTAAACCACTATAAGGCATATATATATATATATAAAGCAACTAAAATACCCACCTATTATGACCATACAGATTAACTGAACTCTGGCTTTACTCCCTGATTTGCACTGTTAATCCCACGCCTGCCAAAAGAAGGTGGGATCAGATTTGACAGGAGAGCAGGGGAGGAGGATATTCACATCATTTGAGAGAGACAAGTGTTTGGCTGTTGATCTGTTTTTTACTGCTGCCAACTTTGCTGAGCAGATTTAAGTGTCCCAATCAATACAGATTTTTCTTGCCTTTCCTGTAACTAAAACGCTTCGTATTTTAATTTTCTCTGCCGGATTATTTCACTTGACTTCAAAGACTGTCGCAACGCAAGGTACCAGCATGGCCTGAAGAAAGCTGTTTGCAATCAGAAAACAGTTGCCTGCATTGCCAGTGAATTATCCAAAGCTTCATCTTCAAAGGATGTGAGCAAATCTGATATCTTCCCCAGAAAGAGGTTTTCCATCTCTATATAAAGATATTTCCTGCCTGTAGCCTTCAAATCTCTGTTAAAAGAAGGCTGGTTTATCCCCCCTCCCCTTTCAGATAAGCTTCACATATTTTGACATGTGATGCCTTTGTTTTCTCGCGTAGCTGCCAACTACGAGCAGCAGCCCTGCACTTAGAAATGATCCTCATCAGAGATAAAGTTGCTAACAGGTTTTTCTGGGGATTTATCCATCTGGGAAAAGACTCCCTGCACCTCAGAGAAGTGGTTCTCGCAAGTCTCTGCAGGGATGAAATCAAACTAAAGCTGGGCTTCGAAAACTGAGCGTAACTCTGCATTTCCTAACCCCCAGGTCTGTGTCTTTATTTGTGTGTGGCCAACTAGTCACGGGATTTGGTTTGGAAACAGGGCACAGAGCCACCAATTTCCATGACACTGCAGGYACCTGCTCCGTACCTGCACAAACACCAAATTTACAGGATAGACCACGCATTCAAGAGCGCCCTGCAAGCCCATAGCAGGTTTTAGGGAAGCTAGAGCCAGATCAGCCCTAGCTAAGCTAGTTTAAGACCAGTCTCGCCCTTCTCCTGCACTGCCATTCTTGCAGTTGGACCATGCTATCTTATATGGACTGCCAAGGGCAGCAGAAAAGCCTTCACGTCCTCTGGATTCTTCCCACAGAAGAGTATTTCTCAATGTTGATTTGTGGAAACACGGTTGAAAATGTCTCCGTTTTCATCATTTTCACCCTTATCAGCTGCTGCTCTCCGAGGGAGGTGCAGCACATGCTTCTCTTTCCAAATGGCCTCTACTGAACTGAGGGGCTGAGTTGCTTCCAGCCTCCAAAGGATTGTTTTTAACTAAATTGGTCCATTTTGACCATTTTTGCTTCCCTTAAGGCACATATTTATTTATTCTCCCCTCCTTTTCCCTTGAGCTCCCTCTTCATCTCCTCATTGTAGAAATCTGCATGGCACGCACTTTGAAGAGGGGAGGAGGGAACAGCGACCGATTCATAAAATGAGCCAGAAAGAAGGTTTTGATCATTCTGGAGAGAGATTCCAGCACTCTGCTGCAGCATGGGGATATGAAAGGGCCCCCATGAGCAGGCAGAGGGGCAGGCCCCCCAYGGCCGCTGCAGAGTCAGCCTCACAGGGCTCATTAACCACCAGCTACTCCCCTACACGGTAGCCTCTCGATATGGAGAGAGACCAACATAAACATTTCCAGAGGTTACTATTTATGAGGTTTTGTTCATTTGATAAATAARCTCTTCTGTCCTCAATGCTGAGGTTTAGAATTAAGGCCTGGCTCAATTTCAGGGCTTTGGTGGTTTGAACAGAGAAGAGATGTAGCATTGCATTCCCTTACCTTCCTAAACAGAACCATCTATCTAGGTCAAAACGGAGGTTATTGGCATCTTTCCTTAGCAAAGTGCAATAATTCCCGCAGGGTAGCTAACAGAATATCCTGTTTATTTTTCATAGAGGCTTCAGAAGCCATAGGCTAYGTTCCGTAGATTCCCTCATTAGGCTCTCTCTATTTCACTAATTCTGTACACGTCGAGCCAACAACAGAAGCGTAAGCATTTTTTTTCATATCTGCATAGCTCCTAAAACTGAATGCATGAAAGTTAAGTGATTTAAATTTAATACCCCTTTAAAAAATTTAGGCACATTTCTGTAGTTGAATGGGGGAAAAAGAAAAACACCCATCTCTGTCCAATAATTATGAATGGCCTAATTTACCATCTTAGAGCAGCATAGCAACAAATCTCTTCCAATAGGAAGGCACCACTGAGTTTGAAAGTCTGCATCCAGCCTCCTCTAAAGAACTGCATCTAATTTCCACGCTGCAAATTACATCTAAAATATGTGTATTGTCAGGTCTGCTTATTAAACAGAAATTAAGCCCGTATCCATGTTTTATTAACTTTTTCTTTACAAGGTAGCCCCTTGTCGCACGTCTAGCATAATTAAAATTCAGGCAGATTTGGCATTCCCCAGTCTCTTTGCGTGGGTGGACTTCTTAAAACACACGTCTGTGTAACCTGATAAAGAAAAGACCTTACGGTATTCCGCTTGTTTTATGTGCAAGGTAATTCTGTTTACAACGCATGGCTTTATATCTGTGTTTGGCTGCCTAATAAGAATTCACATGGCCACTTCAAAATCTGCTGTTCTGGGAGAGAGATCTGGCCCTAAAACACCATCAGAGTAGAAAACTGGCTGGCTTTCTGGTCCTTTCTCGCACAGCTGAGCTCCGAGCTGACTAGGCCCTTTTAATAAATACAGAAGAGCCTGCATCATCTGATTGCTMTATTAAAATAATTTATTTAATGGGCCCCTCACCCTCCTTTCTTGCTTCAAAGATTCAATTAAAACCAAATTTGCAGCTCATCACAGGGGCATTCATTACCCCACTCAGTGTCTTTAAAAACAAGTCAAGCCTAGGGAGGGCTTGGTGCAGAAGCTGGGCTTATTTGTGCCTTCAGACAAGTGGCAGGTAAACAGCTACACAGTTTGCAGCAGGAAACTACTGTTAGAAGAGGAGGCCACAAGGAGCATCAACACAAACCAACAGAGCTCAGAAGAACAAATGAATTCAGCTGAGGTTTTGTATGTACGTAATGTGCATATTCGTCCATTTAAGAGAAGGTTTCTGCTTTTAGTTGTCCTTGATTACTTGTTACCTACATCAAGCAGAGGCAGGAGGACACAGACGTGCTTCTTCTCTGAAGGCAACCATGGCTGTCTAGGGATAAATATCAGCATGAACCTTTCCTCAGGAACTTCACACATGGCTGACTATATCTGGTCTCCTAGTTTTGGAAGTGCCTGTTCAAGACAGCAGCAAAAGMAGCTTCTCCTCAACACTGATTATTTTCTTAATGCTTATTCTTCCAAGCAAGAAAATAGTTTTAGTGTCTTGCACTGGTAGGAGGCAACTGCCCTTCTCACACTGGGTTCCTGTCTGCCTCCATGCAGTAGGACCAGCACTGCCACAGGGTGCTGCTAGAAAACCTGTGACTTTGAGACCATTTGCATATGAGACCATTCCTCCTGAGTAGAGGAATGTGTGGCATTCGGTACGGTTTCAAGCAAACCACGAGGCTCACGAGATTTAAGAGGCCGCGAGTCTTCCCTTCTCTGTCTGTGAAAGCAAGATGCTCATCCTGTGAAGCCTCCTCATATTATAGACATACACCAGACAGTGGTTCCAACCCAAACCATTTTCAAGTGTACAGGGAGAAGCCTTTCAATTTAAAGTTTCCATCAGCTTGACTTTKCTCAAAGTCAAACGGATCCTTCCTGATTAGATCTTGGCTGAGGCAAAACAGCCAGATTACATGATTAAGAACGATAGAAAAGATGGAGAATACAACCCCTACCACACTCCTCCAGCAGGACTGTGGGACCTTCTGTTCCCCAGCAAGTGATACCAACCAAGGCACAGGTATTGCACCAGTATACRCCAAGCAGGAGAGGGAAAGAGAAATTGTCGAAGTGAAATAAAAAATTATCTCTTGCTCTCACCCGTAAATCTACCTGCACATGATGGATTCTGCCAGACCTAAAGCAGCTTTGGAAAATTCCCTGACCCCAAATTTGTCCCTTCTCTCTTCACACAATCTCCAAACCTATAAGGAGCCCAGAACTTCCAGCCTTAGCCAATCCACATCTCAAATCCTGCCAGGTTGGAAGGCAATGCTTCAAAGGGGCAGCCTATTGCTCTGTCACCCAGCAAAGTCTCCTCATGGTTCAGGGAGCTCRTGGGAAAAGCAGCGACTCTGGAAAAAGCCTTGTGCGAGCCACTGTCATGCAGCTTTGTGGAACAGGAGTGCTAGGACATTAATCCTGCCCTCAGGATGCCTCTGAAGTTGCATGCATCCACACTGCCTCTCATTTRTATTTATCCAAACTTGCTTACTTCTCCCACACACTGCCAGAACATAATCAATGCTGAACATAACTAACAGATTAAAGGTGCCATACAGCTAGGACAAGTTTGGGAGACTCCCTCATTTTTCATTGACATTAAGCACAAGACACCTGAGGGAAGGAGGTAAAGAAGATGGGGCCAGACTCTTCTTGGTGGGGACCAGTGTCAGGATAAGGGGTAATGGGTATAAACTAAAACACAGGAAGTTCCACCTTCACATGAGGAAGAACTTCTTTACTGTGAGGGTGACAGAGCCCTGGAACAGGCTGCTCAGGGAGGTGGTAGAGTCCCTTTCTATGGAGATCCTCAAAATCCACCTGGATGCCACCCTGTGCCCCATGCTCTGGTGTCCCTGCTGGAGCAGGGGGCTTGGACTAGACRATCTCTAGAGGTCCTTTCCAACCTCAACCACTCTGTGAATCCGTGTGTAAAAAGGAACTGGATGACRAGATCAYTTCTCCCACGTAGGCCTGCCCCCAAGCGCACCTCTCTTGCTATTTGTATTGTCAAATTTTCTCTTTCAGCGACAAAGCACTTTTTRCTTTTGCCCAATAAAATCAAAACAAGCATTCTCTTCAAAAATTCCAGCTGACATGCTTCAGAAGGGACACAGACAAATAAGGGATCAGAAATTAGCTGCAGGAGGGTCTAAAGTTGACAAAGAACATCTGTTTAGCAAGAGACTGGAGCAATTCAGCCTCTTTAGTGCTGTAAAAAATACAGATAATGGGGTTCCAATGAGGCCACTCTGTGAAAATACTCTTGCTACTCAGTTGTACTTGCCTGTTAATATTGTAGCCACTTAAAGGTTGCTTTAAGTCTGGCTAGCTGCAGAAGAAAAATGCCAGAGATTGTCTATATCCGAGAGAATGACAGAGGTGACTCGGTCCCAAGTGATAAATACCTTGTTTCTCAATAAGAACAATTTTGAAAGGAGGAGCGCTTCAGTCCAGCAAAGTCAGGATGAGATGCAAAGCCCATAAGTCAAGGCAAGGCTCATGTTTATTGTTAATAGCAATGGCAATTCATAAAGAGAATGATATGGCAAGAACTGTGATGGATTTTCTATCATTTTACTCTAATAGTCAATCTCTTTCAAAAACAGATGAGCTGATATCATAACACACAGGGTACCAAGGACCCTGGAGATGTCACCGYGCACTGTATCAGCAGTACCTCAATCATCACTGACAAGGTTGGTCCCATCCCTGCTTAGGGACCTGCAGCAGTGGAAATTCCACTTGGGAATGTTGCTCTGCACCAACCTCAGCGGAGCCTCCCTGTGTCTAATCCAAAACTCACTTTTCTGGAAGTTTCTTGTCCCCGTGACACTCCTATCACAGAGAACTTTCTGGAACTGACAGAAAGACATGACAGACTCSCCTACTGTCATTCAATATTAAAACTAATATGAATGGAAATCCACTTTACAAAAAAAGTCTCAAGATTTCAAATTTATGCTTCCTTCCTACACAAAAGGAAAACAGGACCTTTTGGAGCTCACCGTGAAATACCAAAAAGCAGGAAAGCACATTGCTGCAGGAGAGCTGATGGGCTCCCCACTCTTCAACATCAAGACTCAAATCTCCAATTCTCTGTTAGCCAGAGGGGGTGCATGAAACTACATCTTCAAATCGCTCTACTACAATATCAAGAAACAGCCAAGAAATGACTATTTCCTTTGTTTCCCACATTTTTGACAGAATCGATTATTTTTTTTTCCCCACAGGAAGGGGGGGTGGGGAAAGTGCCATTACAGACTGCAGGGCTGGATTTCTCCAGGTCTTCATCTCAACCTCCCAGCCTCTGTCACCAATATGTGTGTCTCACATGAATTACATCTTTGGCCTTTTCTGCCCTCTGACTGCTGAACTCCAGAATTGCTCTAAGCAGAGCTGCAGCAGCTGCTCTAAGCGCTCTGTGAGGCTCTTCTGGGGCTTTCCAAGAATAGCTTTTGGACACCRGCAACTTCGTTTCCTTGCTTCCTTTATTCACAGCCTCTGCACAGCTCTTACCTTGGACAAGGAATCCCTGGGCTATATAATTTATTTCCTTTTATCTGTTTGGCCTCGCTTTCTTGTTTGCCTGTCCTCTCATTGTATGTTTCTCTGCCATTTCAAGTTAAGAGTTGGTGTCTCTTTAGTCTTATTACACCAACATACACACAAAAAACCAAAACCCCTCTATTCAGTTAAAGGGTTACTGGAGCWCTGCTACAAATAACAAGTCATTGATTGAATTTGGTACCCAGAGACCAGCCTTGTAGAACAGCAGAAATAGGTGGAGAGATCAATGCCTTTCTAGCACGCCTGGAGAAGTCAGCCATGGCCCCTGCCTGCCCATCAAAGTCACTTCCCAAAGCCTTCCCTTTGGAATACAGATGACACAATCCCCTGAATTTCCCCTCTTTACCCTTCAACAGGGCTGCAAAGTTGGGATTGACCCTTTCATCATCCCTTCTTACCACTTTCTGGGACTATGTCCCTCCTGTGGCGCTCGCCACTGGTCCCATTACACTGGCAGGAGCTGTAGGCACCGCTGGCTCACGCGCCAGCTCCGTGCAAGGCACGAGCCCCTTGGCAGGGGTCAGAGGGAGCTGCCAACAGAGAGCTGAGCCTAGCAAGCCAACCTGCAGCACCCCAGCAAGAGGGGCAGCAGTCACAGCAAAAGCCTCCATCCTTCATCATATCGAAGGCTTCTGCTTTGATCTGCTGGAAATGCCATCTTTTAGGCAGCTATGGGTTCACCAAACTTTCAGCCTTGTTCATGCAAGGTGGTATAAACCGGGGGGAGGTTATTTGAGTTCCTTTTGGCAGAAGCTTACTCACAAAACTAGATGTGCTTGGCAATTAGAAATTGCAGGAGCGTAGGAGGGTGGGGAGTCTAAATTAAAAGCCACTTAAGTGGGTGCTTGAGTAATTATTGGGAGRCTTCTGAAGAGACATTTTTGTCAGTAATTAAGGAGAACATGGCTTTGTGCTGGGTACAGGTGGCAATATGGCAAGAGAAATCATCAGCACTCCATGCGGAGTTGACCAGCTACCCGTTAGCTCTACAGACATATTGAGCTCTTCTGCCCAAAGAGCATCCTTGAGAGCTGAAAGAGAGCCAGGGAGACAGACAAGCTGAAATGCTCATACTCTTGCAGTCTCTGATYCTCTGCACCAGGGAACAGGCAGCAAAAAAGATAACTTTTATGAAGCCACCTCACTCCAAAGGCCTCTGTTCCTCATCAGAGATAGATCCTGTTGGTGCAGGATCTGACACCCATTTGCTTGGGAACTTCCTGTTCCTGAAAGTGTGTCCGTAACACCTGCTCCTTTCTCAGTACTTGGTAGTAAACATTTTTTCTTCATTTCTCTAGATAATTCTAGAAACTGGTGCTTCCAATACCCACTCCAGCACATCACATACTATAAGAYGGAGGATGCAAGAAGATCCCTCATATAAAAACACTGATTTGGCAAAGAAGTGATCGAGAAATAGAACTACTTCTAACCCTGGAACAACTTCTTCCTGACAGACTTGGGCACTTAGGAAATCTAGCCAGAAGATCAGTAGCTGCCAGGGCAGTATCTCCCCCTGTATTGGAGAGGTATGCAAGTAAGTTTTGGAAAAAGAAAGAAAGGAAAAAAAGTAACAGTAAAAGGAATATATGCAAATGCATCCTTGAGGAGGAGCATATTTCAYAGACACTTCATCAGCTTCAAGAACTTTTAGGTCCTTGTTATTCATCAGCAAGTCTTAGCTGTCATGAGCTAGAAAGAGAGGCTGAGATTTTAAAAAACAGACAGGAATGCACTAGGTTCCCAGATTTCACCGACAGTCCAAGGACTTCCCGAAAAGGCTCAGCCCCTTGCAATCCTGATGACATGCCCTGAAGTTGGGATGTTCATGAGATCTTCGCTGCAACATTCACCAGCTTTGGCCCCTATTAAACGCACCAGATTGATTTCATTCTGCAAAGCTCCCCTTAAACAAAAACGCTGGCATAAGAGGCCAACTCTGGGTATTCTTTCTAGAAAAAGCTGTATGSTAATCCCAGGCTTATTATTTGCCCTTGGATATCTCCAACAAATGCAGTCCTATTGCTTTTCTTTTTTGACCCCTGACACAATGCAAGGTCTGAAAAGTCTTCTTTCTGTTGTTATTTATTTAACCATTTCACATGGATTCCATCAGACTGAATTTGGTCCAGCTTCCCTAATTTTGTGAAAAAAGGAACATTCAAAAACCTTCAGTGAAAAAGAAAAAACATCTACAACATTGAGCAGCCTGAATGAAAGCTTTTCTTTTTAAAACAAAGGATGTTCCCTTGTGTTGCTGGAAACCCTGGCACTGAAGCAATTAAGAAAGCGAAACTGGCTACAAACTAAAGCAGAATGGACATGTTTCATAGATCTTCATTGCTTCGGCAGAAAGAAACGTAAACAGGGCATAAATTACAGCAGTCAGAGGACAGATAAGCTGAAGGACAATGCTGGCACAAGAGCAAATGGGTAGAAACTGGCTAAGAATAAATTTAGACTAGAAATTAGGCATGGTTTCTAGAAACAAGAGGAGTAAGGTACTCCCAGTTAGACTAGTGGGCATCTCTCATTCTCACCCTGCCCTCGTACTGTTGTCTTTTCCCCCCCTTTCCTTGTGAAATGACCCCGTGACACAGCCTGCAATAGCAGGAGCCACAAGATACCTCTGGTATCGCTGCTTTTAAATATTTTAGAAAAGGGGAAGCATTTGCTGCACACTCAATAGATTTTTAAATGAACACTGCTGCTTTAATCTTTGATAATACTTCTAACATATTTACCCTAATAGTCTTACTCATTTAATTGATGAATTACARTAAACAAGAGTAATTACTGAATGCTTTTATTTAGTGGTGTCATTAAGAGAAAGAAAATAAAATCTCCTGAAATACAAATATTCCTATATAAGCATTGTTAGGAATGTAATGACAGCAGGGCATGCAGTTGAATGCTTATATTGTTGCTATCATTTAAACATCAGCCCAAAGCTTATCTAGTTTGAAACCACTCCTGCAGATCTTTGCTATCGATTGGTGCAGCGTGCAGGGACAGCATTTTCCACAAGCTCCTTTCTGGATGGGGACTCTGTCAGGATGATCCCTCCTGTGTGTGGAGSTCCCCTGCCTGCTGGTAACCAGATGTGTCAGTGTTCCATTTCTGTGKGTCGGATGCTTTGGGAGTGGCCAGTATCAGGTTGGGCTGATGTTCACCGGGTGAGTTAGGGARGCAGAATATCCCCATGGATGGAAATGGCACCCTGGGAGGGCTGGTTGATCTTAAACTCTCTCAGGAGCCTGCAGTGAACTGCAACATGGGTTTTCTTCCCCTGCCACCAGCTACTTTAAGAGCTCACTCACGAGACTTGATGCTTCTTGGAGCTGCCTGTAAGGGATGCTAAATAKCAGCCCTCTCCACTGGTCCAGAAACAACTGTGTACTCACAGGCCTTTGGCAAAGCAGGGAATTTACAACACCTGTGCCAAGCATTTACCTTTAGATGTGCACCACAGGGATCTACCCAGGCAAAAGATGGGCTCCATTTGCAGAAGGTTCAGCAAAGAAGCTTCAGGTGATCTACATCATCCCAAAGGGGCTCCACAGACCAGGACTCCAAGTCTCATAACTTAGCCGCTCCTCAGCCTAAGCAAAACTTATGTCTATGCCTTTAATTTCTGCACTGAACTGTTTTATTGCCAGTTAATGTAGGTTAGAAATGATTTGCTACTGCATAATGTACAGCAGAACAACAAATAGACATTAGCTACATATCACAAATCAGATAATTACCAGCCAAGATATTCTTGCATATGTTCAACCTCTTAAACAATGTAATAGGACCCTGTCAAAATAGAACTCACATTACAATGGCATTTTTGGCTTCTAGCACTTTGGCTTTCATTGTAATAACTTCTAATTTTCTGATTTTTATCTGCTCCCCCCTCTCCTCTGCTTTTAGTGGTGCAGGAACCGCGCTTACACCAGCTCTAGAGCCRGACCGTTCTTGAGCAGTCTTTCTGCCCGATCCACAGCACAGCAATGAGACCCACGGGAAGCAAATACCAAAAATTATCCTTAATAACAAGAAGCAGCAACAGACTGCAGCATTACTCCCAGGTCAGGCACCAACTCGCTGGGCGACCACAGAYGGGTGACCCCTCCACACTTCAAATTCCTCCCATCCCTGAAAGACGATGATAGACCTTTTGAGAGACATCATCTAAGGAAAGCTTATGAAGAAACTTTTAAGGGGGAGGGTACCTGAGATAGGTTTGATGCAACAGTGGGATTTATCAAATATCACTCCAGGTTCACAAAAATGAAGAGGGGAAAAAACAGGGCACAAACATAGAGTACAACAGCAGAACCAGCAAAGCGGCTTCAGTCAGGCCCCTGCAGCAGAGGGAACCTGGGGTCCCCCATAAGCAGCAAGAACCCTCACTGGATGGGGTCACTCTTCAGGAGTGGTTGGGAACTTTGGGTGGAAACAGRCAGTTGGGAGCAGGCAGGAACCTGGTCATGGGAGCTGCTTGTGCTGCCGAGAGCCCCGGTGCCCTTGTGGGTCTCTAGCTCGGGTGTCTGCAGACAACTATGACATGCAAGGGGACATGCAGTCTGTTGAGGGTCTCCATACCTACCCCAAGGACAGCATGAGCCAGACTCAAGCCCAGGCCCAGCTTCTGCAGACCTGGAAAGGGATGGTCCCCATGGAAAGACAGGGGTGACCTTTACAGTGCCGTCATGCCCAGCAAGTGATAAAGCGATGCTTGAGGCAAGGGAAGGCCGATAGAGGAGCCTGCACCTTGCTGGTGCTCACGGAGCATCACTGCAGCTGTCAGGAAAGAYTCCCCTTTCACAAAGAGATCAACATGCTCTTCGGCTGACACGTTTCATCCTGTCCCATCAGCGCCCAGCTCTGCTCCTGTCCCCCACAAGCTTATGACCCTGTCAAATTTTACATCCCCCTGCAAAGCRAGAAGCCTCAGCCCCACATGTCATGCTCTCCCCCGTCTCCAGCTATTTCAGCATATTTACAACTCTCAGGATTTCTGTGTCACTGCTGTAAATGACAAGGTTGCCACCTCGCTTCACCAGGACTTCGTTTTCTCAGCACCGCAGTCCCTCCGTGGCCAGCACAAAGATTCAGAAGCTTGGCAGCCCAGAAAGAGGAGGAAGACAGTGGTGCCGAGGAAGGCTTCACACCCACAGCTATCCCTGCAGGACAGGTACCTGGGAGGCCTGTCCTTCCAGCACACTGAAACAGAGGCGAGTCCTGCAGCCCCACCGAATGCCCCTGTGAAGCAACGCGCCAAATGGAGATATTTCCTATCAAAAAGGATCCTTTCCCATCCTGATGAGCAAAAATMTCACACAAACCGCTAAAGCATCTCAGGTCAGCAAAAGTGACACAAGGACTCGTAAGAGATACGTGACAGAGCGGGGCAGCAACCAGAGAAGTGAGCTTAAAAGGAAGTCTGCTGTGACCACCCCAGCTTTGCTGCCAGAACTTAGCAAAATACAAGAATCACCAGACAAGTAATAGCAAAATAACTCTGTTTCTTTTAAGCAGACTATAACACTATTCCCTGAGGTTGTCCATCTACCTCCACTGATAGGAGATTCCAAACAAGGCAACTAGAAAAGCCAGCTACTGTTTCTGGCAGCAGACCAGTCCTCTACCTTATGCAGTGCTGAACACTCTTTATGCCAATATACATATATATATATATATATAGAGAGAGAGAGAGAGAGAGAGAGAGAAAGAGAGAGGCATCTACCATAAGAACAACATGGATTTAAGAAAATCAGAATAAAGTCAGGCTCTAGTTACACCAGTCCAGATTGAGTATATGCACCCCTGAATTTGCAGGGAAAGTATACCATTAATGATTTTTATGTTTAACTATGTCCTTTTTAAAGTCTCCCCCTACTCCCCTTCCCTGAATATCATCATTATTAACATCTGCAAGTGCTTTCTGAAAGATGCACCAATTAACACAGAGCACTATTTTTAGACTGGCACATTTTTCTAGACTTTGGATTCTTTTTGAGAGCTGGCAGTAGCCTGGTACATGTTGCAGGCCTTCTGCACACACAGGGCACCACCCGTGTCATCTCAGAGGGCACCAAGCCTTGGACGCCTTCTGAGGGCACCTCTGAGAAGTACCACCAAAGTTCATGTTACAGAAGACACTTGAGGTTGGCATCTCCCTCAATAGTCATGTGCTCCTTAAGTTACAGCTTGTGAAATCTCACTAGAGCTGTCCCTCCACCACCTCATTACTGTCATTGATAGGCACAGGCTGAAAACATCCAGCTCATTCCACATCTTCCTTAACTCGTCCCCTTCCTCTGATGGTCCCATCATGCACATGAAGTTGCTGAGCACAGAGGACAGGACAATGAAGTTACCTGAGAATTCTCACTCAGCTGCTCAACCTTGGGCTTTGCAGATACTTGCCCCATCCCTCAGCACCTGAGCCACTCGCATCCATGSTTTTGCCCTAACGTACAACAGAGCTCTATCCTGCCCAACCCAGGGAAGGGCAAATATTCAGAGCTGTGTTGGGACTGCACAGTTTTTTCCCTTCATCTTTTATGGGGAACAAAACAGGACACCTGCAAAAGATGCAGCTTAGCTCATGCTTAGCCAATAAGAAAAGTTAAAGTTGTGTGTACTTGGTGAGCCCAAGAACTGGGGCACAGTTAAGCAGAGGCTCTGTCCCCCCCATTTTCTTCATAAGAGCATTTTGCAGCATAGGGAAGAGACCAGCAGCTGTAACCTTCACCCCACGCTTCCAGCAGTGTCCCTACAGACAAACCCTAGCACTTCTCCCCCTACAAACCAAGCAGTGACCTTAMGAGCAGGTGAAAGCTCTTAGCTTGTGCAAGCAGTGGAACCAGCATGGAGGTAACTAACCCAGCCCAACAGCAGCCAGGCTCCCCTCACACCCCTGCGGCTCAACACCAGCACAGGAAAACAGCTAGGAAGGACAGAAGAAAGAAGTATCAGTTGTCCTAGGAAGGGTTTTGCAAGGAAAGGATGCTCCCGGTGGCAATGCAGCAGCCACGGCACAACACGGCGCTCAGCAGCATCCACAACATGCCCCGCAGAGGCCTGTGGCCGGGACTCGGAGCAGCTCCGAGCCAGCACAGCCGCCCCGCTGCGAGGCCGGGCACGCGGGAGCCAGCAGCAGCGGCGGTGCGGGCGGCTGCGGTGCCGCAGTGCCGCCCAGCGGAGACGGGCGGCAGCCGGGCCGGGCCCTCATGGCGCCACCACGCTCCCGCACGCCAGGCCGCCCCGCACGCCAGGCCGCCGCAGGGCCTCGCGGCTGCAGGGCGGCTGGCGCACACCGAGCTGGCCATGCCCACAGGGGAGAGCCCGGGTTCACCCAGCTGCCCACATGGAGCGGGTCTCCCCCAGCCTTCGTTCATGTTATATACGTGCCTGCTCTCCATGAAACAGCGCAGGACAGTTGCGCTCCTACACGGGCCTTGCTCAGCACATAGAGCGCCCTGGCCTCCCCTCCCGTAGCAGGAGCCAGGCAGGGGCTGCCACCTCCATGGGCGACCTTGGGGCTTGCAGTCCCCGGGTTGGCAGCTTCTCCAGGGCACAGCATCACAGGCTGCTGCAGGAGTCTGCACGGCAGAGAAAGGCTGTGCAAGCAGGACATCCTCCTTCTCCTCTTGGTGCAAGGGCAGAAGTGTTTTGACACCCAGGCCAGCGCTTGGGCCATTTTGAGCATTGCTTGCTTCTGTCTTCCTCCTGCTAGCCCGTTTCTGTCTTCCTACACCACTCCACAGGCTCCCTTTGGCCTTGGTCCCCAGGAACCATYCTTTGCATTGCCCCCCCTACACCATCTCCCTGTCTGCTGTGTCCAGACCATACTAAACCCACACTCTTCYTCTCTTTGCTCTCTGCTCCTCCCTCACCCGATGACTTTGGGARCACCATGATATTAGATCAACTTGTGTGCTCCCAGCCTCAGCCCTGACATGCCCACAGGGTACTCTTCACTGTAGAGCAGACCCTGGCCCAGAAGCCTTGGTCAGCAAGATGCCATCAAACACTGGGCATTGGCCAATCTAGGCTAGCTCTAAGCCCACAGGACCTGGATGTTAAATACAGGAGGAGGTTTTTAGCAACTGCCTAGAAGGCCTTTATCCATTTAAACCAGGGCTTTGGCATGCCATCCCTCCACTCACATCATGTTGAGGACTCAACTGCTCTCGAACCTCCCAAATGTTTTCTTAACATAGTCACTAGCTCCTGGCATCCCTCTGCCATTTGCTTGCTCTGCAAGGAGCTGGGCTCCTGCTGTCAGTACAGCTACTTCAGGAGATTTCACAGGCAGAAAGTGGCTGTATAGGATCAGCTAGGGGAAAGCGGGGCTACTGGAATCCAGGAAATGTTCCTCTGAACACCTGTGTTCAAAAGGAGCAAAGGAAATGATGGGATCTACTCCAGGCTCACTGCCCCATTTCCCACCAGAAAGGTTCTGCAGTTTCAGGTACTTCCCAGACCAGCAGTCCCAGTTTGCTGTCTACAAATCATCATCTCTTCTACATCCTGGGAAACACTTGTACTTCAGGCAGTGCAACCTGAGAGGCTTTCTACTTACCATGATCATGAAATTAATAGATRGTTTGAGCCCAAATGTGGAAAATAATCACATCTTTGAGATTAGTGCAGAGAGAGGTACTCAGCATCTTCAAAGGTGGGGGCTAAAGTACTATGCCAGGAAAACCTCGCTATTTCCTGAGCAGGATATTTGCTCAGACGCCCTCCTTCCATACAGGGCAGAGACACCACTGAGCCCTGGACCTGCTGCAGCATCTGTCCCCGCAAGTGCAGGCAGAGCACTGCCACCTGGTGCTCACAGGGACACCCGGGGACACACRCGCACACACAGAGCAGCCTCTGCTATCATAAGGCAGTAGCGTCTACTACACACAGCACATCTAGCACCAGTGCTTGGGAGGTGAACCAACTCCAAGCCCATTTTCTAAGGAGGGCTTCTCCAGTAATATCAAAACTCTGCAGGTCCACCTCCCGTTGGGGCGTTACCACTTTGTGCCATACAAAAAAACCAGGATTTTCCCTCTTTATTACAATTGCCTCATAAGCTCCTGCATAGTTCACAGCTTTGGCACAGAAAACACGTGACCTAGTGCTGCGGGTTACAGGACAACAAAATCTGTACATGGAGGTGATCACACAGAAGAGAGACATTTGGATTTTGTTTGCACAGAACGCTTGGGGATGTTGTGCCATCTTGCAGTGTTAGTTTGTGAAARCCATCTGAAAGCACTGAAAACAAGTGTTTTTCTCTGTATATGTTTAAGCCAAACAGTTGACTGGTTACTAAAACCTCATTCCTCCCCTCCAAACCTCTTGGCATTAAGAAAAACAGATCTGTTGCTCCCCCTGCACTAATTTAAACCGTCTCTCCTTCAGCACAGAGTCATCATGCTTCACACAAAGAGAATTCAAGTGCAAATTCCAAAGCAGAGTGGCCTGCTATGAAATACAAAGATCTATAACTTATACCAAAAATGCCTATGCACCAACCTCACTCTGTTTTACACACTGCAGAAAACTGAGGATGTACCAAGGTCACTCTCACTCTCTGATTAAAAAAAACAGCCAGGAGCAGAACATATCACCCATTTAGTGTCACAGAGTCGCACTGTGCACCTTCTCTTGCAGGACAGCCTGGGCAATAGTGCCCCAAGGGAAGATATTTTTGAGGAAGCTGTTTTGCAGACAACACAGAAGCTGACCAGAACCTTAGAGTATCATTATGATATCATTAATCACCTTGATCCTACTTTTACAGTGACTCAGGCACTGTCCTCACATCCTGCCATCATCCATCCAGTCAACTCTGCTTCCTGCGGGGTGCCCCCATTACAACCTATGGGGACAACTGATATGTTGAAGCCAGGGGCTTTGGTTCCTTTCTTCATCCCATAAAGGACAGAAATGACTTTCTTGCATACTCCTTTTTCCTCTCCTAGTCCTATTCCTTGCAAGTCAGRACACTCTCAGAAGCAGGAAAAGGCGGCTGGCAAATTTTGGACCTGCAGTTGCCCAATGCACAGGATTGATCAAGGCAGGCAACTTCTGCTCCTTAACCATCCACCTTACCCTAGTCCTGCGGGGCAGGAGCTGGGAAGCTCAGATGCTGCTCCTCAGCAGTCTGAATACATAGCAGCAAAATCCAGTGAGCGCATCTGGGTTCATGACCAAGCAGTAAAGGCCAACACGCAGACAGATGCGCTGCCACATCAGCTCTGGATAYTACAACCTGCAGGGTAATGTAGGTGCACAAATTACAAAGGAAAACATTAGCTAACTAGCTTGGCCTTTTCTGTTCTGCTTGTTCATTTTCCTGCAAGCAGGTTGTGAAAGTCCTTGCTCGCTCTGCTATGTATAGCTATTTGTTTGCATTGCCTTGAGCAGTTCTTGCTCTGCCAGTCATGCAAACCCCTTGTTTGTAACTTATCGTATAAAATGGGAAATTAATGTAGGAAGCAGGCTACATACAGCTTTCTACCACAGCATTAATGACAAAAGCTATATTCCATTTTAATGCTGACGTATTGTGCTGCATTGGCTTGCTGCTCCCTGAGAAAAGGAAATTTCCATTGACCTCACAGTCCCACACCCTAACTCTGCAGCAAGAACTGAAGTTAGACTGCAGGTCACATTTCCTAATGTTTTTCAGGAAACAGATCTATTCAATATTTGTTTTTCAGGAAACCAAAATAGAAATTCAAAGAAAATGACCAGAAAAGGGTGGCAAAGGCAGCCCCACAGATATTCCTAAGTGCCCATGATTATGTAGAACAATCCTTTGGATATTGCTCTTACTCTAGAACAAGCACTGCAGAACCAAAGTTTAAAGAAATGTATGCTCTAAAAGGCAATGGCCTTACTAACACCTGTGATCTGTAACTGGCAAGCATATTATAAACTGACAATGCAGCAGTTACTCACATCTTTGGCCTATTTAAAGAAATCTTTGAGGTTACCTTGCCCAACAAAATCACAGTGAGAGAGTCCATTATTTCTCATGCGCTGCTGCTTTCTCTCCTGGGTGCTATTTTCCTTTCCAGCATTGTCTGTTTATACAATTAGGTGTTTCCTACCTAGGGACGTGGCTTTTGCAATATCATAGATCACAGCAAATAACGAGCACTGGCAGGACGCTGCCAATCCTCAGTGGGCCGATGCTGAGCTCTGCTCTTTGCAATTTTTTCCAGTAGATTTTGTTTTGAACAAAAGATGAGAACAACAGAACAGCCTTGTATGTACCAGCAACACTACCTTGAGCACAGCACAGGTCTAAGAAGTCTACCGACTATTTGAAATAAAAAAGACTTAGAAGGAACATCACTAGAGCTGGATCTCATCATTGTGGAAGTAGTTAGCGGTTCTATGACATACCTTCATTTTACAGCAGTCCCCCAATTTTTGTGGAAGGAAAAACTTCTAGCCAAYTTGCAAAAACTTCCATCCAATCCTAGTTACACTGAGATGGAGAGAAATGCAGTCACTTGTGCTGATAAAAGTGAGAACAGAAGCTTGGCTTGATCACAGGAGGCCTTGCCAAAAGCCAAGGACAGACTAATGCTGCTCCCATCTACACTAAAGTCTGTGCAATTGCCCAGGACTCAGCTAAGGCCACCAGGAGCAAGCAGAAGTTACTTCTCATGCTGCTGGGACACAGAAGTCACAGCACCCGTGGACACAGTGCCACAATTTTCCTCCCCAGCACACTAGCAAYAACCCAGGTGCACAGCCTGGAGCTGTAGCAAGAAGTGTTCCTTATGGTGGAAGAAGCCCACAATTCCTTTCTGTTTGCCCACATAAGGAAAACTGGGTCTGTGACGAGGTTTGCTTTTTGCTATGCAGTACAGCAGCCAAAGCACATGGCCATGGTCCACAGGGCACTTCATCCCATGCTAGGCAATACGCAAGTCCCTCATGCCACCTCTTCACTGCTGTCATTACCTTTGCTAGCTAATTGTGGGCTGGCACGGTGCCTGCTTGGACTTCAGTCCCTGCCAGGGCCCATTGGCCTCTAAGGCAATGGCCTGGCAGGAGCAACCAGCCCTGCAGCAYCTGGAGATGCTGTGACACAACATGCACGCAGAGAGCAGGTCCAGGTCTCATTGTCATGCCCATTTTCCTGTGGTCCTACAGGCACTCTTGCAGCTAGCAATCAAAAAGACTCTCAGTGAATAATTATCACCATCCTTTATCATCTTGAATGGAAAGGCTGCTTGAAAACCTGCCRGGCCTGAGAAGATGGGTCTGTGATGGGGATGTGGACATTCAGGYCTTCAGGGGTTCCCTTAACTCCTTAGGGAGAAACTCTGGGATTGCTGGTTGAAATTCCACTTTCATTAACTCATCTTGGATCACAGAAGTCTTAAAAGGCAGGAGGAACAAAACAACAACAACCAAAAAAAAAGGCAAACAAACAAAACCCAAGAAAAAGCAGTAAAGCATTTGTTCTCACTAAAGATGTCCCGTATGTCACTAACGGGGCACRGAACCACTTTCCCACTGGAAAATGCATTCCTGTGACGGGTCCAGAGAGAAACCAAACGGACCCAACCTTGCAGCCACTTCAAGTGGCTTCTATTTAAGCGTGGATATTTGCAGCTCTCAGATCCAGGTGCCCATTTTCAGGCCGGGGGGGCTCTTGGTTGGCTGCCAGCCCYGCGCCTCCTCTGCAGAAGGGGGTTAAGCTGTCCTCGCCTCCGTGCCACCAACGCGCTGCACGGAGCGTGGCCCATTTATCCCTCCCGAGCCTGCTGCGGTGCTGCCAGCTACACCGGGGATTTGGCTCCTCACTGAGACACCAAGGTTCCGAGAAGGGGAAAAGGCTAACGAGATGTTCCTGCCCRTAAGCTGCATAACATTGCACAGCATCTTTAAGGCAGCAACTGCGTGTCTTTGAAAGTCAGACTGCTCATCTGAGCACCGGATCACACTACTAGGAGCCCAGACTGACCTTGCCAGTGTTTGGCTTTATAGGTGGAGGCAGCAACATCCTCGCTGGCCCCAGCAGCTCAGTGGGCAGAGGCCAAGGCTGCTCCAGTGCCTGCAGCTCCCTTGAAGCTGTGCAGCCGAGTGGCCACAGGGAGGCATCAAGCGGATGCGCTGGCTCCTCATTAAACCAGGCAGGGAAGGAAAAGGCCTTGGGCACGACTGCCTTAATGAAGCTGGTGGTTCTGCCCACTAACAGGGCCTGACACACGGCGGCTGAGGCGCAGCTGCACAAACAGGCACCGGCACTCGCAGACCCCTTGGTAGCGCCGGTGCCTGGCAAAGCAAATAGCTGTTTGAAACGAGCCTAGATATCGATGCTGCAGAGCAGGCAGTGAGCTTGCTTTTTAATTAAGCATATGTTCATGGAAAGCATCTGTGCACCAAGAAGCCTGTGCAGAAAGCAGCTCCCCCTGCCACCAGCAGCCTTCACATCTGGGCACTAAATGCCAGGGCCGTTCTCACTAACGCCCACAGCAGGCATGGCAGAGACAGCAGTCACAGGCCGTTGTTTCTAGTTTTCCTTGCCTATAGAAAACAGCAGCGACTTGTAGGTGATGGAAAACTAAAAACCAGARGTAGATGAAGCAGAGAGTGTTTTGGAAAGCAGATTAAACAGGGATCCAATATACTCCACAAGCTAAGCTAGGCACAGCACCCCGTCCCTGCAAAGCTGTGGCACGCACCTTTTGGACCTGTTCTCTATGCCATGCGCACCCGCAGGTAGCCGGGCACGCACCAGGCACACAGAGCACTGACGCGTGGCAATTAACGTTCTAAAGCAGGGACTGCTCCCATCCCTAGGCGGAATGGGAGCTATTCCTCRCTGGGCTTGGAGCGAGCCGGCAGCAGGAATGCGATCAGGCCGCCTGGCGGTGCGAGCGCCGCTTCCCTATGGAAATGCACCAGGAAACATTCAACTTCAGGCCTGCTCTAAAAGGCCAGTCCTCAAAACGGCTTGAGGGGCTCCAGTTTCCCAAGCATCCAGAATTTGTGATAGACCCTGTTCCTCTGAATCACCTGAATCACATTTCCTTGGTTTGGTTGAGCTATACTGATTAGGTAGAAATTCATACAGAGTCACAAAAGCAGAAGGAGCACAACTGATTCATTCAGATAAGCATGCAAAGCACTTGAACTGTAACATAAATCTACATAAAAATGCTCTTTTCAGTTCCTTATTTTGCTGAACTTTATGAATATTACAGTACAGACAGAAAAAAAAACAACAAATAAAGAAGACTACAGAAACGTAGGTCACTCTTCAGGCTACAGATGTCTGTCACTTCATATTACCAGATTTCAAACTTGCCAAGAAYTATTATTCAAATAAAAAGCAGTTACATGTATCTAAACTAGTTCATAGACTCCAAAACCATCTAGCAGATTTTGATGTGTATTTAACACTAGCTTCAAGAAGAACTAGGAATTAAAATCCCATATACGACTTGAGAATTAAAAAAAGCTCAAAGCTTTTATTTTTTAAATCTGGCTGCTCTTTTCTTTCAAAAAATATGAAAATATTTCAGATTCCTAAGTGACAGAAACTAGGCACATCAGGGCTAAAATTAGCTTGTTCCTCAAGGTTTCTGTTACAGAAGTGATTGCATGAGTTGGACTGTAGTTAGAATTATTTGTCCAAGACAAGAGTAGTTCCAGTAACTCCAGCAAGGAGTTGTGCTCTATGAGGCCATGAGGGACTGGTTAAGTCCCAAGGACAGAGCCACAGAAAGCTTTTCTCCAGAGACAAGTATAATCAACACAGTAACAATATCTTTATGGCACGTAAAAATGATAAAGATGCTTTTGTAACTAGTAAAGACACAGCTCCTCCCAGATAGTCCTGCTAGCAAAAAAGCCCTGCTCTACTAACAAGACTGCAACGGCGCTCTAGAAGAGAGGCTCTGCTCCACCGCAAGACCATCCCAAATCCCCATCCCTTCTTCAATAAGCCTGTTAGCAGTGTTTTAAGCACTCCAAATATCTGTCAAAGATTTAGGTCTTGCCACTGGAAACTTCCTTTTAGCCCTGCTCACTACTCAAAAGGCAGGACAGCCGTGCTGCAGAGCAGGCTCCCTCCAAGGCTGCAGGCAAGCATCCTTCTAGGCTCTGAAAAAGGCAGAAACCTCCTTTGAGCAGCTGTACAGAAGCACACATGAGCATCCAAGAAATCTGTGGAAGGACAAGGTACTGTCCATTTGTTGATCAACCACTATCAGCCCAATCAAATTTCATGGAAACAAGAAAAAAGAACTACATTTGATCACTGGAGCCAAACCAAGTTATCACATCCCCATGAATCACCACTAGCAAGTGAGCTGCAGTACAAATTATGACTATTTCATTAACCTAAACTGGATTGCMCGACTCTGCCTATCTGCTAGACCTATCTGCTAATACCCTTGGGCTGATGACAGAGCTGGGTATCACACACCACAGGTACCAAAGACACACAAAGACACATAGGTGCTCACTTGCCATTTCACAACAGCCATGTGATTTGTAAAGCACTGTCCCTTCCACATTCCTGAATAATCAGAAGAGCTTTTCAACCAATAAAAAGCATCCACATTAAAATACCAAACTCAGAATGTGCCACATCCTCTATGAGATGTTTATTTTCCTTTCTCCCATTACAGACTAGAGTTTTATAACTGTAGGATTGGCTGAAAATGTGCAACCATAATTGGTTTATCAGAGGAGAAAAATATCCTGTGGAAARACCCTTCTTTATGCAAGAAATGACAACTTTTCTCCAATAAATTTAAAAAAGAGAATGTAATTTTTCTACACTGAGTTCCCAAAAAAACTAAAATACCAAATTCCAATGTCTTTTACTACTGTCTTTCACCTCTGCTCCCTTGGTTACAACTGCAGTTTCTAGACAACTTTGGGATCTCTGGGAGAAGTGCCAGCAAGCGTGCCCCACGCCCTGCAGACTGCCGGGCTCAGATTACTTAGTGGATTATCTCTTTATGATTAAAGGATTTTGGCTCTTATTCAGAGATGTTACAGTCCTCCCCATGTGAGGTCCTGTTTGCTCGGATACAGCAGCATTTGATGYTAGTGTAAATGTTTGGAGAAAGATGGACTTAGACACCAATTTGGGCTTGGCTCAGTGTGTTTCTGTGAACAGCTGTCAGGAGGTGCCGGCCGTGGGCACAGCAGGTGCACAAGGAGGAAGAGATGCAAGTGCAGACTTGGTTTTTGCTTCACAGATGCCTCTGTTTCCTGAACTATATGAAAATAATACAAAGAGAGGGGCTCAGGTCCAAAGGAATATGAAAAATAGTTGATTCCAGCACAATCCTCAGAGACCTTGGGGTAGAAGCAAGGACAAAAGCATTTATTTGTACATCTGTTGCCTCTTTCTTTAACCCAGCACCCGATCTGTAGAAATACTCATTCTGTGACCCTTGTTGCTTTGAATGTTTACAATAAAATGGCATGATTAGGTGAAATAATTCTAAAACAAGCCCAAACACACACCGTGCCTAGCACAGCTTACCGTGGTACCGTCCGAGCTCTCCCTCACGAAGCCTGGCTGAGATAGGGCACTGCTGCTGTGGTGCTTATCCATTAGCTTCCCATGCTTGTCACGGCCCAGGGACTTTCTTCGTTCAGCGTAAAGCACGTGGACGGAAGGAAGAGGGGAATGGGCTCCAGAGAGCTTGTCTCACTGCCTGCCTCTCCCCCWGTCCTAAGGGGATGGGACTCGCAGCACTGCCTGCCATGAGCTTAAAAATAACCCAACTGAAGCTGGTTAAAAAAAAAATTATGTCATCCAGCAAGTGCCTTGCTTCTACCCTGGGCACCAGCAATCTCCTGACACAGCATTGGAACATCTTCACAGTAGCAAGTGGGTGTCATCATCCTGTTTGCAAGGGCCATTTTAAACATCATCAGGTGTCTCTGCTCCACCATTTGTATCGAATGCTGATGTGGACCTTCAGACCCCACTGTGGCTGGAGAGTTCCTTGTTGCCAAATCAGCCCTCTAACACATTAGCATTGTCTTTAAATGGCTCTCGTCCTTCCTCGCTGCTCATCCCTGGATGTTGTTTTCCTAGAGAACAGCTCAATGTCCTCCCATCCTTCCTTTCGCGAGGTTAGCTGGCCCTGAAATCTCTCATACAAGAGCCCTGAACCATCTGCCTGCCCCAAACAATACTGTTCACTCCACTTTCCCCCTTCTTGAATGTCCAGTGTCTTGATGTGTCCTGTGCAATTTCACCTCCTCAGGGATCCCCACAGGGCAGACTGCAGTTTCTGACTGCAAAGGCAGAGACAGTCATGAAAATATTTAACTTGCTTGCCTGGGCATTGAACAGTCAGGTAGCCCTATATGGAGCCTGATGGGGTATTTGCAGTTGGGGCTGAAGCAAATCTCCAAGGCAAAAAATTGCCTTCTCTAAGACTTCTGCTTCCTGCTTTATCAGGGAAATTTCTTTGGAACATGAACTTGCAGTATTAGGACTTCAAGGGAATCAGGCTGCACAAAACACCACCCAGGAACACAGATCTTCTTCAGATTTTCCAAGCCTCTGGCCACACTCCCTCCTACCAAGGCTGCAATACTGCAGAAATGCAGTCTGAGAGTCATGATACTGGGATTCATTTGCTGCATGTCCCTGAACCGTGTTGCTTTGCTCTGCTATATAGGCAGCAAAATACCCCTGCTTTATAGATGACAAAACACTCCTTAGCAGGAGTCTGCCCACCAAAACCCAGTGCAGCCTGTCCAGTATCAAGGACACAACAGTCATCCTGCCAGGAAGGGCTTCCTACAGTCCCCAGTCCACTGTTAGGCTCTTGCTGAGGTAACCACTTTATTTGGTGAGAACAGAGGCAGGGACGTGACCTTGGCTGGCTTCATCATCTGGTCAACTGAAGTTATTTGTGGAAGGCTCCAAGTGGCCCTTTGCACAGGTGCCCACTGYGCACGTCCCACGGCAGACGGAGCTCCTTCGATGCAGACTGCACACCGGTGAGCATTGTGAATGCCAGAAATATTTGCATTTCAAATGAAAAATGAAAATCCCTGATTCACCATTTTATCAAGAGCTGCACATGAATGAGTTTATTTTTCCCATATCTATAATTATAAGTTTTGAAGGGGCTGGAGCAGCTCTCAGGGTGAGGAGGGATGGTTTTCTGTGCTGACAGAGAGGGCTCTTGGTTGGACAGTACAGTGAGAAAAGCACTGCCGGAACAAGCAGCAACTGATGCTCCCCAGCAAAAATGCTCTGTTGTTTCTCTCCAAAGTTTTTTCTCAGAGTGCAAACAAYGCGTGTGCTTTGGGAAGGACAGACCAGGACAAAACAAAGGTCTTGTCTGGCTTGGAAGACTTTCTGGCAATAGTAATACATTCCTATAATTAGATCAGTCCCAATGCRGGGCAGCAAGGACCAGCAAAATTCAGCTCTCCCACTTGAAGCACATGAATGTCTCAGCATTTCCTGGYGAGTAGACAGGCCAGGATTGGCCTTATTTAATGTCTCATCCCCAGAAGCTGTTTCTTCTCAACAAGAGGGAGCACAGAGCAGAAGAAACAAAGGAAACGCAGCCCTGCCTTGCCTCCTGACRTGTGCCTGTGTCTGAGCGTTTGCTCTCCGCATTTCGTGCCTGCTGCACAGCACAAAGCCTTCATCAGACAGCTGTCGATACTGGGAAAATTGAATTCTCTCTTAATGAAAGACCACAGCCAATAAGCAATCAGCCAGCACGCTCCCTAGCCCATGATTAATGATCCGGGGAATATTTGCCTTCCCTAGCACTGTAATAGCCCTCCCACCTCTGCAACTACAGGCCTGAGTCACATCCAAATTGGGAGGAGTACCTACTCTCTAGATTTTCCTTAGCTGTATTCTCAGCATGGAGGAAATTCTAGGAAAAATGAGTCCAATGTGAATGACACCAGGAGGAGGGCAAAACCAGCAGCACCACATCCCTTAAACCATGGTAAGAGAGGGTGGTGCTGCAAGGGGCAATCCCACCGTTCCTCTGCCCACCTCCTGCTACATCTTCCCTTTTGATGGCAGCAGCACTTGGGTGGCCACAGGACGACTCGGCTAAGGGAACTGATCTGACTGAAAGTTAACCTTAGTAAATTATAATAAACAAGGCAACTTTCCTGCCCTGGATTACCATCCAGCCAAACAGCACTAGCATCAGCAAAGTCTGTGGCCAGAGATGCTGGGAGCGCAGAYCTGTCCCTCTGCGTGGCAGCCCTCACTTACCATGGAGTGAAATCATTGAGGACCTGCAACCTTGATGTCATGTTACTATG
Organism: Nothoprocta perdicaria; assembly: GCF_003342845.1. Taxonomy (NCBI): domain Eukaryota; kingdom Metazoa; phylum Chordata; class Aves; order Tinamiformes; family Tinamidae; genus Nothoprocta; species Nothoprocta perdicaria. The sequence continues at coordinate 11,130,156 of NW_020455643.1, forward strand.
AGAACAATCTCCAAGTCAGGTCAAACACTGAATGTTCCCTGCACACCTCTAACCTGAGCCAGGTTTCTCAGCCTACTAGAAAAAAGCTTCTGTTTTTCATTTTAAATCCAACAAATATTTAAAATGAAACAAGAAAAGGTCTCATCTTGACACCAATATATACCCCCGGAATGCACAGGTCAGGAAAGGATGAAAAAGACAGAACAAACCAAACTCAACACACGAGAACTACATCCCTTTAGGGATGTTGGGAACGTGCTTAAATGCTACCACAGACATTTAAAATCTACAGAGACTCCAATGGGGTCCATGTCTCTAAACAGCAAGACCAACCACTTAAACGAAATAATTTCTTTTATATTGCACCAAGTGGACTTCAGAAGAAAACAAAAGAAAATAATCACCCTCAGCCTTTCAATATAAGTCTGAAAATGGAGAGATAAGAGGTGAAAAGACATCAGTGCACTTATTACCAAATTAAACTTCAATGAGTAATATTTAGATATTATAGAAGATGGCATCTTGAGAGAAAAAAACAGATCTGAAAAACAGAGAATTCTTCAAAAGTCTCTTCTCAGATAGCCACTTCCAGAGGCAATCATGCTAATTGCACAGCCGAGTTAGGCAAACAATTAGGAATACACTTTCCCAAAATCAAGCCCCATTTGTGTTCCTCTTGCAAGAGCTTCCAATCAACAGTTTTTAATTTCAAGTACAGAACAGCTTAGTCATCAAAAAGTAAAAGAACGAAAAATATACCAAACACAAAAGGAAAACAATTTCTTCTCTGTCTTTCCCACGCTTTTGTAAGCGATGCTTATGAACATTTAAAAGAACATTTTCTGTTGACATGAGCCATAGAAGGGTTTTGGTTTAATGAGCTCCTCTCATCTTAAAAATACAGAGATAAAGAGGTAAATGCACAATAGAACGTTTCAAGTAACTTTGAAGGGGCTATTATGGAAGCAAAAACACATCTATCTACCATCTGACATCCTTACTGTGCTACTAATATTCTTGATGGAAATTTAAATAATTGTTAAAAATATAATTTACTCCTTCACTATTAAAATAATTTACATGTTATAATTCATCTAGTTTGAGCAATGAAAATACAGTCAGCTTTCCTTCACTAAATAAGCACAGTTTTAGCAAATCACTTAAGCATAGGCTTAAAATTAACTAGCTGATTGAGGTCACAGCCCACTTTGCGTATGCAATAGCTGACTGGTGCAGGTGATGCAGAGAGGACATGCAAAGCCCAAGAAAGCTCCRTTTCTCTGAAATCTTCCTCCTGAAACATTTCCATTAATGCTCAGTGATAATAAAAGGCTCTKCCCGTTTGCAGAAGCCATAAATGAGTCCTCTGATACCAGAGCTGTTACGACTCCCTGTTAGAAGCCTCAGGGAACAGGACCCTCTTTGGGAGAGGCACAAGGACAGCACATTTGTTACTCTCAAACCCATCACTGCTGTCACAGCTGCTGGCCACCACTTTGTAACCCCTCCAGGTCTTGGCTTATAGGTCATACTTAACCCTTACAAAGCAGTTGCCTTCATCTCTTTTTCTCTAACAGGCAGCCAACATATTTAGCCTTGTAAGCTGCATTTCTGCTGAACCTTAAATACTTTTATGTGAGAAATTTATAAAGCATGGGCTTTTATTGGGAGCCTGCTGAATGACTGGTATTCTCAAACGTATCTTAAAGCAAGAATGAAAATTTCATACTTTGAAATGATCAGAGTGTATTTTCTGCTAAATACCTAAAACTCCAACTCATTCACCCTGATCTAATGTACAGATTCAGAGTAATATTACAGTGCTTTGACACTTACTGTCCATGCAGGTATGGAGTTAGACTCATGGTCATCTTACAAAGTGGATACTAGTGCTGGGGCARAGGCAGAAGAGATGGTGACACTCAGGGTGGAATCACTTACACACCCACAGCCTAACCATCAGACTGGAGAAATCTTGCTGGGGTCTCCTATGGCCGGTGGAAATCTTCTTGATTCAGTCTGGGGGKTTAATCTGTGTTCATCTCACCGTGCGGAGACAATAAAGGAGATCAGTCATGTCCCCGATGCTCTGGTTCCTCTCCCATGGCTGCAGGAGAGGCCCAGGTTTGGCTRCAGAAACCTGCATTGGGGCAGACAGAGAGGCAGCATCTCCCCTACCCAACGTGATCCTGCATGTGGCTCAGCCTGCACTGCTTGCCCTGGGCCAAAGGGATTTGACCTCCACCACGGTTTGTCAGCCACAACTGAGCTAAAGGCATCCAAAACACACCAGTGTGTCTCAAGGTGATCTCCCACGCTTCGGCACACACGGATCTTTCTGCACACATCCTCATCTCCTGACTTGGCTGAACAGCTGACTAGGTTGTGTCCACACGTGGCTTAAGATCCCCATTTAATCACAGGCTTGTAGAGACCAACAGCTACAGACCTTCATTATTGGGCCTTAACAGACACTTCACTACCCTGCTCTCCTTCCTGCCACGCTTTCTTGCTCTCATACCACAGCTACCATCTCCCCACCTGAAATGACCCCACTCTTTGACCTCCTTTGGATRGAAGCAGGAAATTGGGGAGAGAAAAAAAAAAAGAAAAAAAAAAGCCTCATCTTTTTTGGTTCCTGAAGCCRGTAAAAGAAAGAAGCCTACCAAAGGAAGAAGCACAGGATACCATAAAAYCCCATCTGGTTTAGTTCTTCCTTCAAATATAGGTTTCTGGTTCTAGAGGCCACACTGAACTTGGGCAATCACTAGGATTGGGATTTATCTAGGATTCAGTTTCCCTCCACATTAGTGAGCTGTTAGAGAACTGAGCATGCACCTTACAGTGACAACAATGGAAAAATGCACAAAGAATAAGATTAACTGGAGTCACCAAATAGACCCAGTAGTACCTTCCATACACAAAAATCAGAAAATCGTTTGGAGAGAGGCAAAGGAAAGGTTTTCATGACATTCTTCTCAAACTTTCATGCTAGCCATGTATGCCATTCTGATCCTTTCATTACAACAAACACTTGAATTACAAGAATTGGGAATGGCAAAGATCAAAGACTCTTCAATTTGGAAAAGACAGATTGGAGGGATATGCTTGAGATTCATCAAATCACAAGTGGCCAGGACAGGATAGGCTCAGTCATTCACTAGCTCTTTCCAGTGTTACATCTCAGGCATCAGATGATGCTAATAGGAACCAAGTTTGAAAGAAAGATATTGTTCTTCATGCAACAGGTAAGAGATGTGTGGAAATTCATTCCCACAGGACATTGCAATGCTAAAATTCTGTGTACTCGAAGCGATGACATGAAAAAGGAATTTGCTGAGAATCACTAAATACACAGAACTCTGTCCAGCTCAGAAAGTTTCATATGCTGAAAACAACTAGAAGCTGGGAAAGAATCTGAGGGGCATCTGGGACATCACATTGTGATTTCCTTACTCTTTCCTGAATATCCGTTAAGGTGGATGAAGCAAAAATACTGGGGTCTAGATGGACACTTTAGCCTAGTACTATTGTTCTCACATTTTTCTGTTAATTGGTGCTGCCTCCATATGATTTTATGTTGGCATGTTTCAAAAGATGTTGATTTTTTGCCAAAATAATGCTCTGCAGTCTATATTAAGCCCAGGGATGATCTGGCTCTGGAACACAACAATGCTGTGGATAAAAGAAAGCTGAAATCAGAAGTATGAAACATTTGCTCAGGACTTAAAGACAAGTTATTAAAGAACTCTAAGATCGCTTCTTTTTAGGCAGCAGGGGCAACATGCTCACTCTGTAGGAAACACTTCATCTTCCTCTCTAACACTTAATCCCATYAGTGTTTCACCAACCAAATGAACAATCCCATAAATAATAAAGCCACCTTGCCTTTCTCCTATCCCCAGCAACGTGTCCCCTCCTGCAGCCAGGGAGCAAAGCAGCAGCAGGGAAAGGCTGGTGGGCTCAGAGTTGAGACTTGCACCAACTTCACAGCTCACCCAAATGAATGGGGAGACAGTGGGAATCAGAAGGGGCACCTGCAGGCTGAGCAAGGGGATGTACACAGCCCTCCTCCCTGCCCTGGAAGGGCTTAAACTCACACCCGTCCTTCCAACACACCTCCAGACTCAGCACTTCTCTCTCCAAGTCCTGCTGAGCCTTCTGTCTGCTTCTGTCCAAACAGCATTTTCATATTAAAATGCCTTTTCCTCAGTGAACGTGTACTTAGATGATGAGGTCTCCCCAGAGTGCACAGAGACCTCGTGTCCATACAGCCATACAAAGACCAGTGGATTCAGGGCTACGACAAGGACCTTCAGCTGCTCTGCACAGCAAACAAGCTCTGCAGATGCTGTSTATGTACATAAATATTTATTGCTATTATATATTTATTATTATATAAATATTTAGCAGAAAATCATTTAGAAGTGAAGTTTCTTGACCTTCTTCTCTTGTTGAGAGGAACGCTCGCCCTGCCAGCCAGCATGCTAGACAGAGAGGTGCTGACCCGCAGGGCTGGAGCTGTCCAGGCAGGGGAAGGAGGCCCTCATGGGAGCGCTCCCAGCAAGACCTTCCCTTGCCAGGAATGCCAAGCAAGTGCAATACTCATTCACAAAAGCATAGCAGCAAAAAAGGACATGCTCCTACTTAATACTACTCTTATTCATGCTTGACAATGAATTGCATTGTTCTAATTCACCTTTACTAAACTCAAAAAAAGACAAAACCCACAGCCAAGCTACCATTTGGGGGCAAGGTGCTGTCAATGCGTGCAGAGCAGCAGCAGATCCTGACCAAATTGTTGTAAGACACGTCAGGTACTCACCAGGCTAGACAGGGGCAGGAGCATTTCATTTATTGAACAGGCTATAAACTGCTGGGGAACATGAGTTATATTCCCAGAGCTGTCTCTTCAGGTTACTAGTAAGAATAGGAAACGATTCATCACAGACTCCAACAAATCCAGAAACAGAGGAAAAAACAAACTGAACGTCGTATCCCTACAGGGTAAATCCCAGGCATCTGCAACTGTAGCAGTGGGCAGTTTAGCCATACTTGAATATTTATGTACATATTTGTCTGAGCAACTAACCAAATATTTACAAAGATTGCACCCAGCCTACACAGAATAAAAATGCCTGTGGAAATTAGCCCACCAGTACAATTAGCCCTACCAATACCACAAATGGAAAATGGTTCTGTRATTCCTAAACCTCAAGAAGTGGGTAAGTAAAGAGCCTGGGCACCCAGAGCTGTGAACAAGGGACATAGGGAGCTGCCTCCAAACTACGAGAGGCTTCACTTGAATCTCTGCTGCTGCTGAGACGTCACTTGGAGTCGGATCCCCTTACAYGTGCTGTGACTGTGACTGGATTTCATTTATAGAAGCTCAGAGTCCACATGCTGCTGTGGGACCAAAGCCTCCTGTGTCGGGGCTGTACATACACCAAACAAAAGCCACTGTCTCCACCAGCAAAAAAATAAAAAAATAAATAAAAACACACACATGCAATCAAAAATGAAGCTACGCAGTGGCAAGAGTCCATCAGAGGAACCCAGGAAAGCAGCAGCAAGTTGGCTGCCAGCATCCCTCCAGCAGCATCATTGTTATATTTCTGCTTGGGTTTTGTTTCACRTTGTGACAAAAGGAAATCCAGAACATGAGGAGCATTTTGCAGCACAGAGGACTTGGACACACTTTTGCAGGGGTTACTTCTAAACTCATTAACATCCTGGTGACACGAGAGTATTGCCGGTGTGGCAGCATCACTGACATACTTTTGATCCTTGTGCTTTTCCAGCTTGATTTGCTTAATTGTGTGAAGATCCACTCCAAGAGCTGCACCAAGGCTGCTCCGACCTGCATCTCACTTACAGAATTCCTTAGACTGCTCCCAGCAAAGGTCTGAAAAAGTCTATTCTGAAAAGTYGCTAGACTAAGGCAGAGCACAGAGAGAAGCAGGGAGCTTCCCTCCCCACCACAAAAGGCATTTCTTCCTAGACTTTTTTTTAAAAGAACCTGTTTCATGAAAAGACCCCTTTCTACAACTCTTCTCCAGCATTCTCTTATTTTATGTTCTTGTTCTCTTATGTTCTTCATTGCTCATGTCTTTCCCCTGCCGAGTGTCCATGCTTTGCATTAAAACACTTCTCCCAAATTTTGGACGCCTGCACGTAGCAACTTGCCTGCTCCATGGCCTTTTCCCCATGGATGCCTCCCTTGCTCTGCCCCTGTGCTGTGTCCCCTGCAGGGTGCCCGTGCACGATGGGTGCCCGTGTGCCATGGGTGCCCCCTGGCACTTGCACAGCCTGCCAAGCGCTGGCAGCTGTGGAGCTAGTGCTGTGCGGCCAGGCCAGCGGCCGGGCACGGTGGGGAAGCAGGCTGCAACACTCCTGCACTACGGAGCATCCTGGGCGCTCTGYGGGAAAATACCCAGAAAACCCAATTGACATATCCAATATGTCACTAGCACAGCAAGGAAACCTTTGAGAAGAGCTCTGGAAGACAAGAGTGAAAACCAGGACTAAAGGAACTAGATTTGTCATAGCCACGGCACAAGACACAGGATTTTCTCATTCTRTCCACTGCTTGTCTCATTCCCTAGCAGACCAGCTGCCTCAGCAAGTGGATCCCTGTATTCCTAGGGATATGGCATGGGCTGTTCCCAGAGGAAGGACTGCAGACCTACAAGCAGCAGGATGCCCCAGCTGGTCCCATGCACGGCAGCAACTTTTTTTTTATAAAAAGAATTGCTTAAAAAATAGCAGGGCACATATAAGAGTACAGCAGCTTCCCACCACAGCTCTGCCAGAGCCAAGCTATGACTTCAGTCAAGTCACTTCATCTCCCTGTATTTACTATTGCCCACCCATCCCTTCAGCAACACAAGGCAGTCTGATTAGCACTGAGCAACGTGATTGCTGGGCTGTGCACAAGTGAGTTTTCAAGTGAACAAAAGGCTGCTAAATGCACATTAAAGCAGGAAGAGGACCCTAATACGGGAACAGTTAATTCTTTCTTTTTTTAATGGGATTTTTTCCAATTTTTTCCACTTATCTGAAACAAGCTAAGCTATGACTGAATAAATACAACTCCAGAGATAATCCAAGATTTGGATCCTGGAAACATTCCGTGTCAAATTCTGGAAAACAAAACAATGATAATGACTCACACTGGGCCTGTGGGTGGCTCATCACAAAATTAGCAGCAGCTTCCATGCTCCCAGCTGAGATGGGCTTTGCTGGGTTGTTTTCACAGATCTCCAGGACTGCAATTTAGCACATGCAAATAGGCCCAGCAGCCAATCGCAGCCACAATACTAGAAAGGCATAAACATGCCATTTAGAAAAATGCTTTGCCACACAAAACATGATTACCTCCTTCCACGCCATTTCAGGCTAAGGGAAGAAACGCTATTTTTATTATTAAAAGCCACATATCTCTTTTCCTGCAAGGGGAAGAGTCTATTTAAAGGACTTTCAACCTACCAGCGACCCATACAAGTGAAAGCTTCGTGTACTGTTATCACATCAGCAATCATAGCTAGCTTTCAGAGCCTGCTCAACTTCTGATAATATTTGAGTCATCTGGATTTAAATGTCTACAACCAGCATTTGACCATTAAAAAGAAATAAACTTTACTTTTGGAAAGCTGCAGAAAGGGCTGCTGGCAAAAAGAAAAAGGTGGATTGGTTTGAAGGAGAGGCTGACCACACTGGTAGAAGATCATTCTCAGAYAGAAGTTATATAGAACTTCAGTGTCTTCATTAACAGGGCCTTTAATTGGGAATCCACAACTGAGAGCATCTCCAAGGGGCCTACTGAACAGAGAGTGAACCTACTATCAATAATCTAAATCTGCCCAAGAAAACTAGAAGAATTTTACAGATGAAACATTAAAAAGGCTGAAAGCCACTTATCTAAAACAATGATTCTGCTCAGTATTCAAGCACAAGAGCATCCAAAAATGGGATGGGGTGCACGCAGAGAGTTAAAGGCGCACTTAACTGCTTCGCTGAACTGAGACGTAACTGCGGAAATACTCCTTGGACTTTGAGTGGACGTGTCCCTGTGATCTTCACACAGCTCTTGAGCCAAAAGCATTTGCTTTTAAAGTCATCAACTTTAAATATCTGCTTATGAACCTGGATTCTTTTGCTACTTTTAAACAGGGAAAGTAATAGTGCAGAAGAAAGTATTTTGGATGCACTGTTATTCAAGAAAACTGATGGAAGAACAGGGAAAGCCTTTCACAAAGTCAGTGTTTAACATTTCCCATGCTGACTTACAGCTTATAACTTGTCACAGTTGTGCATGGTGATTAACTTGGCCAAATTCTTCCTCTTGCCTTTGGTTTGGGAGACAGAGGAAGTCAAGCTTCACGTCCTTCGCACACCTCTAAGTCTCCAGATGAAAGCCGATATGCAACAGTCAACCTTTGCTTCAGAGTATTGTCTATCACCATATTACAGCTAAGAAAATTTGGAAGCATCTTCTTTTGCTTGAATTTGTTAATGACAAAAAATCAACAGATTTCTCAAACATGGTTCAGTATCAGCGCTGTTCTGGTAGAACCCTGACAGGTTTCTGGACATAGACGACTGGTCAAGATCCTGCAACTCCAGTTACTCAGCTCTACACACCTAGGGTCAGCATCGTCTAAATCCAGCAACTATTCACTAACCAAAGGACCAGGGCACACAGGCCATCTCCAGACCCACCCTCTCTTTTGGAGATTCCTGAAATATCTAAAGAAAACTGTCCAGCAAAATCCTACAGGAAATCRACTGTCTTTTGCATAGCTACAAATATCTAGCTGTAAATACTTAAGAAACACGCATGCACAACTTTAAAATCATTATATCTGCATCTCCGAACTTTTGTACAATAGAAACCAAGCAATTTCACCAAATGGGAAGTCTGCCAAATCCATCATTTCAAGAGCTGTCAGAAGAGAACTTTCAGAGATACACAAGCACTGTGAGCCTCCAGCACAGATGCTTAGTAGTGTATGAGAAGGTTACTTCAGAATAAAGGCAGGGATTTAAAATGCTATAGCTATTCTTGAATAATACCCTAGAGAAGTGCTCCTATTACAAAATAAAAAAGAATTCTCAGTTTTGCTTAATTCATGTCCCAGGTGAATTAAGCTTAAGCCAGACAAAAGTATTCTTCCTGCTTGTAAGTAAGTGTCAACAAGAGGCCTTAGCACATATTCTTAGTTTTCCCTTGTCAATAAATATTAGTTTTCTGAAGACATGTGACAGGAGGTTGGAACTCRAGGAAAATGAACCTGGGGGACACTGAAGTGTCCCAAAAAGTGGCCTGGAGTTGCTACGAGGAGCCTGCTGCAGGAATGAGAAGATGCTGATGCCTCCCAGCACAACATCACTGCCTGGGTATTTGCAGCCTTGTGACCAACTCTTATCTTTCTCACTGGCATTAAGTCACCTTCCCCATCTCCCACAAGCAACACACACACAGTCTATGTGCTAAACTTCCACAGACCACAGGGGTTCTCAGATTTGCTAAACTCAGCAAGGAGTTACAAGTTTTACTATGTGCCATTCATACACACGGACTATTGCTCCCCCTAATYGGAAGCTCACTGCTCAGTACACTCTCTGCCCCTTTATCTGCTGCCTACCTGAGCAAGCAGCAATGGGAAAATTGTCCCAAAACTGATAGACACAAATAGACTGTGCATGAATGCATAGATTACTACGCAACATCCCCCCTCCAGCCCCCCTTTCCACATAAAAAATCCACAGGAAATGTTTATTTTGCTCATAAACTAAACATTGCTTTTCAATAGGCAATTGTACATCTTATGTATGTGACTCCATTTGCATCTGCACGTGCACACACTGCAGGCACATTATGACAGTGCCCCAAATAGTCTCATGACAAGCACAAAGATACGCAGAGGCAGTGACGGGCAGGCTAAGAGTGCTGCAACCATCTGACCCTGCCTGCCTGCACAGAGTGCCCCTATTTGTCCCAAATATCAGGCTTGGCACTGTGGTGCTTGCAGAAATACAAAAAAACTAATATTTCAAATATTGTTTAATTTGCCCTAAAACTGACATGAACCAGCCTATTTCCAGGCACATCTCCAAATTTTACCAGTGTGAAAGCCTAAGGGACATGGCCTTTTGCATCCAGTGGTTGCAAAGCTGGTACAGGTCACCTGAATTTTTATTTTTTCCATTTACACTTACAATACCAATACAAGTCTTTCTAATGTTTACCTTGAATTTCACGGCATAGTGGCAATAGTGGCAAACTATTTTATAACACTGACTTGGAAACCAAAATCAAATTTTATTTTGGAAGGGCAAAACACATTCAAAACAAAGGAAAAGAGATGTTCACAAAGAAAATAAACTAAAATATTAAAGACTTTCTGAAATATCATTTCAATTACATCATCCAAAAAAGAAATGCTTCTATTCTTGCAGTAAAGTCAGTCAGCTTACAAATTTTTAAACTTGGGTAATAAGTGAAGTGTCCAAAAGAAGATACAGGACATTCTTTGCAATTATTTTGGCACAACAGMCAGACTCAGGAATGCATTCCTTGCTACACATTAGCATGGATTATATGTATTGCTGTGGTGCTCAGAGACCCTTCAAACCCCATTTTGCAAAGTTCTGTTTGAACAGAACCAAAAAAGTTTGTCCATGTAAAAGAGAGCTCAGTCTAAGGCAAGTGGCAGCAGAAAACTGAAGTGGAACATAAGAAAACAACCAGCTACTGTTACAAGTAAAGACTCAAGATCTTAGCTCAGTGACATAAACCTTGCTAGCTTTTTTGTTGGCATCACAGCAGCACCGTACAGAATCCTGCAAGCACCGTCAATACTGMACAACGTGCCTTCAAAGTATTATACATTAGTTCCTATCAGAGTGATCCAGGGCTGATTCACACACTATGTGAGCAAGAATTGGACTTTAAGCACAGTTACATCCCTATAACCTGTCTGAATGAGACAAACTGTACACAGGAGGAGGATGAAGGGCTTGGTCACCCTGATACCTAAGTTAAATACATAAAATACTAGATAGTTTGGCATAAACATCCTGTATCAGTAACTTGTCAGACAGGAGGGTCAAGGACATGTTTCTAAGTGGCTCCCAGTGCTAATGTCACTGTTGCAGCCTGTATCCCCATGCCCCTTCCTCCCCTGTTACACCTCTGACTGGCACAGCCCCTCATGCTGGCACCTTTTGGGCTGTTACAGGAACGTACACAAATTTCCTCAGGCACACTGACCTTTTGATAAAGCAGCAAGGAGGTCTCTCCTCCAGCAGGCCTAGCCTGTGCTTTTATTTCTGTGGCAGTCTTTTTTTTTTTTTTTTTTGAGAATATAAAGCTAAACTTAATGAAAAAGGGAACGTACAGCTGTATGACTTAATAAGGTAACAATCCCCAACTAAAGTGCCCAGGTTTTTAGCATGAGACTAGTATCTAGGGAATACGGGCAGTTGAAGATAACACAGACTATTCCCGTTGAAGATAACACAGACTATTCCCACAGATTACCTCCTCACAACACATCATGAAGTCCACACACGGCACAATGTTCGGAATTGCCCAGTGACAGTAGCAGAAGCAAAGAAAAATACAATGCACTCAATATCTACAAGCGTGCCCTAGCACAGAATCATCAGCCAAACCAAACCAGCTCAACAAGGCAGTGACTTGGACACTGTCACCAGCTTTGAGTTCATTGAAGCTACATCCTAGCACATCCTCATGGTGCWGATACCACCCTGTTCTTACTAGGAGCTCTTAGCTGCTCCAAGTTCCCAAATGACACAGAGCAAACATTCACATGTGAACTAAACTGTGAACTAAACCCTTGTATCCTTTTCCACCGAGATCAGAATAAYTTGTGCGGCACTTTCAAGCACAGGCAAAATTTGTTCTGTTTAATGAGATCAGATCTTCCTTCAAAGCAGAGCAGAAAACAGTTAGTTTCAAGGGAGCCAAGCTCACTCTCCCATAGATTTCCCACACCTCTCTTATTCCTACAAGCCCGTCATGGCCAATAACTTGCAGACACAAGTGTCTGCGTGGGAGGGAAGGTGGGAATTGAGGTATAAACAAGTGGCCCAAGCTGCTAACCAATTCTCCTCAGCTGGGCCAAGAGGGAATCCAGACACTTCAGCAACAGGGTTCYCCAAGCAGCCTTACTTTTCAATGGACAGTACCGAGCAATTACGTAGGAGGTACGGAAATGTTTCTCCTCTGAGACCAAGCTCTCAGATAAGGAAACAACRCAAGTTTTAACAAGTGATATTTTGAAAGATACCCTTGTAGGCAGCTGGAGCCCCCAGATACTTCAACGACCAGGGTTCAATAGGCAAGTCTAGCAGAAAACCAAGTAGGAATCGAAACCAAATCAAGCTCAAAGCAGTAGGATTAGTGCTAAAAAACCTTCCTAGARTCTTAAACAACAATAACAAGGGGGTGCTTTCTAGGGTCTTTTACCCAGAGCTATAGAAAGGGCAGGTCGGACTCCAGAAGTGCATGTGTTACAAAGAGAACCATAAAGACACCAAATAAGAAACTTTAACAAGAACACCTCAAAACTCAGAGGCAATGTTGTACCAAATCAAGGTGCTCATATGCTTTTCTTTTTCTCTTTGAGAAGGGGGAGAAGAAAAATAAAGGCWTTTTAGGTATTTTGTTTAGCAACAGCCCTTCACCTGGCCGTACCCCCTGTCCTGATGCAGCCTCCAACACGGCTCCCTCCCTGGCAGGCTGGGAGCCAAGAGGGCTTCCAGGTGGCCCCTCGGGGGCTGCCTTTGCTCCCAGGRCACTTCCATCAGAGAACGCGTTTCAACCACCCTGCTGCAGTGGCCAGGAAAGCAAGGCTGCGAGGGGGACAGGGCGCGGGCAGCTCTCGCAGGCGGCTGCAGCAGCTGAGCCCGGGAGGAGCCTGGGGCTGCGGGGCAACCCGGGACACCTCGTGCCCACGCGGGGACAGGGTCGCGCGCGGGGCCGGGCGCGCGGGCAGGGTTCAGCACCGCGGACAGCGCCCGCGGCCACCTGTGCGTCGGGCCGGGAGGAGGAGGAGGAGGAGGAGGAGGAAGGGGGGAAAGGGGCAGCCCTGGCCGAGCGGCGCGCGGCGAGGCGAGGGCGGCGGGGACAAGGACGCGCTCTCCCCACCTGGGCTCTGGCTGGATCTCAGGCGCCTTCCACAGAGACACTGCAGCATATGCGAGCCTTTCTCCAGGAGAAGCCCGAGAATCCTCATGGATTTCACTTTGTGGCGCCCTCCCGCTGCTCGGAAACGGGTCCGGCCCCGGGCAGCGGCCGGCTCTCAGCGGCAGGGCGCCGCTCGCCGCCCAACTCGGCGGCCCATGGCCCCGGCCCCGCCGCCACTTGCCGGGACTCCCGCGGCCGGCGGGGAGGCTCCGCCGGGAGCGGGGCGGGCCGGCTCGAAGGACGTCAAGCCCTAGAAAGCGGCGCGGGCTCCCGGCCCTGCCCCCTGCCGGCGGCCGCCCCGCGGGGCCCGCGCCTCCGCCGCCCGAAGCTCCCCGCCGTAACGCGGGCAGCGCCGAGGGCGGCGGAGCGGGGCGGCCCCGAGGCGCCGAACGGGGCCCTTGGGGGCGCCCCGGGCTGGGGGCCGTAAAGCACGGCGGGGACCGAGCGGGGCCCACGAGGCCGGGAGCACTTCAGGGAGCACCAGCCACACACCCTGCCAGCCCTAACTTACACGAGTGCTGCTCGAGTAAGTCAAGAGCTTTCTACAGGGGTCACTTCAAACAAAGTTGAAGTTTCATTTCATTTTAACCCATTTTTACGCCCCCAGCAGCCAGGCTATCACACACAAAAGCCCGTGCAGAGTTTCACACTGCACAGCACAAGGCAGAATGCACATTTCACATGCAAAACAGCTGGAAAAAGTTCTCTTTGAGGGGCAAAACTTYGTTTCATGAAATGCCCTGGCTCAGAATCCACCAGAGACTCTAAAGCACAAGAGCACAGAAARCTCCTCAAAGGAAACGATATCAACATATAGAAAACACTCCACTAAGCTCTTTCTTTCACCTTAGTGGATGGACTCTGCAACGAGCCTGAACTGGGACTCGTCCTAGCACTAGGACGATTTCCTTGCACACAGGCAGCATTATCCTGCCCTGCACCGGCTTTCCAAGCCTTCCCTGCCCTTGCCTCTCCTGGCACCTGGCTAAGGGGGCCAGGCTCCTCCAAGCAGCCTCCAAAGCAGAAGTTTTTCCAGAGAATGCACCGGAGATAACAGGTTTTTAGCTGGCACATTGTATAGACATGAGCACATAGATATGGTCTGAACATTTAATTTTTGGAAGGATGTCTCTCCACTCAAAAATCTAAAGAACAAGGCACAGCCACCAGATGTAGCAACACTCTGATCACTATAAATTCCACCAATGTGGAACAGTTGCTAGAAAACAGATAGGGGTCCAAGCATCCAGCAGCAGAGAGGTATAGAAATAAATAAATGCCGTCCTAGTATAACAGTTTGCTGAAGACTTGTAGCAAAATTAATGTTTGTGGAAGCACCTGAGTCTTTCATGCCCTACACTTTCAGTTTTCTTCTAGAAGAGATTTTTAAAAAGCAGTGAAAATGCTAAATGTTTCATGAAATGGAAGCTCTCATTTTCTAGTCAGCCCTACTTAGTACACTGGAAATAGCACGTAGCTCGAAGCAAAGCCAGCAGCACAAAGTTCAGGAGCATTAAAAGAACGCACATGTAGCCAGGATGCCAGAGATCAGTTATTAATAAACTCAGGCTGTGCTGTGTAGTGCTATGACTTGGGCTGAAAATCACCTCTCTTATATGCCTTGGTTCATAAACTGTTTTATACAGGACCTTGGAAGCTCACCAAGTCACAGAATAGAATGAAACTGCCCTTCTCTAATGGCTTTTCATGTCCCCCAGAGCCAGCATCCTTGCTCCAGCTACATTCCTTTGTAATGCCTGTTCTGTGGGAATGCAGAAATTGCTATGGCATTTCTTGGCAAACACTAAACAGACTACAGCAGCCACCTCTCCCTTCTGCACAGCTTTCAGTTCTCTGCTCTACCTCACCACGGAGAAGAGCTCCCGTGGAACCAGGCCAGGAGTAGTTTGCACAATGAAGCTCTAAACTACAACGAGTAGCTCTTAGTGCTCCTGTAATGGCAGCGAAACACACAGAGCCCTCCTCCTGCAAATGCATCAGCACATATTTGAGACGAGCACAGTTCTGGATCCGCCAGATCAAGGACAGCCCAGGAAGATCTGAAGTCAAGGTGCCCTCCTTGCTCAGCAGCCAGTGCAGATGCCGCAAACGAGGGGGCTCTGGTTTCAAAGAGACCACGTTGAAATGCAGCACCATAGGGGAGGGATGCACTGGGATGTTACACGTGTTAGCTAGAGTTAGAGTTGTGATGCACTTGGACAGACAAGTGTATCAGATAAGATGCACAGGGTTGTAGGAAGAAAAACAAGCAGTTGAGATCTCCTCTTTAGAGCAGCACAGTTGCTCCTCAGTTAGTCATAATAATGCATAAAATCACTAACAAAATAATCCCCACTTCACTGTAAGGTTTCAASAACTGGCTAGCAAGGCTGATGATCCAGGGGTGGGAGGTCCTGATCTGTCAGCAGCCTTGCCTGCGTGGTGAGTCAGTTCCTGATTCACAGCAGAGCAACACAGAGCAGAATCAGACCAGGGAAGGAGTGAACGAGCGTTATTTGCCATTTCTAAAGGAGGGGCATGAGTGCAATGAGCACCCCTTTCAAACTGGATAGATTGAAATAAATCTAAGCAGCACAAAAATGGTATAGGATGATACTTCAGGAAATGTGGTGCATATAAAGTGTGCATACGCCACAAAAATAACTGAGTCCATGATGTTACTGGTTAAGTAAATCCTAACATAGCAAGCAAAGTTTATTTAGAAAGATAGATGGAGCTGACATAAATCAAGATATTGCTAGATGAGTTAACTCATTGTAATCTAAACTAGGCAAACCAAAATAGATTTCTCTGTAAAGGGCCAGTACATATCCAGATGTTTGTTATGCACATAAGCAGTGCATAAATCTTGCTGTAGCTCCATTCATGAGCCGCCATTATTAAATAATGCAAATAATATTCCAGAAGCAACTGTGAAAATGATACACATTTGAATTTTGCCCATTGATAGAACATGGCTATCAGAAAGAATAGAGCATTTTTGAATGAAAGCAGAGATTGCATTTGCTGAAACACAGAAAAAGGCAGGAAACACTCTGAGGTCAGAAGACAGTTGCAGGGAACAGTGTCATGTGTGTTTCTCCCTTATTAAATTAAAATGCTATTGGCCTTCTAAAGCATGGAACAGAGAAAAATATGGTTGGGATTATGGAATTTAAATTAATACCTTTTACTAAAAAGAGCCTGTGCTCTCCATGATCAGAAAGAAATAAGGTGATTTAGCATATGAGATTCTCTGCTTGGTATTAAAACAGCAGAATGTACAAGAGTTTATCAGATACCAAAGCTAAAAAAAGAGGGGGGGGAAGCTATGAAAGTTCAGAGAAGAGACTAGGCAGAAAAGAATTTTCTTGCATTCATGTAAAGACMATGATAAACCTTTGTGGTGCCAAGTCCTTCCCATTTTATTTTCACCTGTATTAACTACGTGCATTTCTCAAGTTTGCAACTGATTCACGGACACACAGCCTGCAGAGCTAGCTTAGGGAAWCTTCACCCTCACAGTATTCTCTGGACATAGGTGGACACGACAAGGGAAGCTCCTTTAGCCCCAAGGGCTTGGTTCAGACACCGGACATATCTGTGTCCTTCGCCATAAAGTTAGAGGTTTCCTAGAGAGCACTTGATAATCATTTCTGGACACTCACTCTGGGAATCTGTTTATCAACATTGATGGTGTATTCCTCAGTTACCACCCATGTGATGACACAAAACCCTTTTTCACCACTTTCTTTGGCAGGAGCCATTTGAGCAAAGCTCACCTCAGAATGGGTGAGAAAAATCACAGCCCTTTTCAGTGCAATCAGGTGCTTATCCCACCATCAGCACAGGGTCTTTGCAATGCTTCTGCTCCGAAGCAGAGCACTGAGAGCAGGCCAGGATAGCAAGGCTTGTCTTCCAGACATACTGAGCAGGTATAGCAACTATACCCAAGCACAGAATMTGGAAACCAGAGCCAGCAGGGAACTGCAGCACAAAGTTCAGGAGGTTGCTGAAGGTCAGAATAAATTTGTGGCAGAGTAGGGAATCACCTGCCAGTTCTCATTCTGGTGMCTTAACCAGCGATTAGTCTCTTCCTGATCAGCACAGTATTATGCTCTTTGGCAAAGACTGCACTTATTTTGCTGGAAACACTACTACAAAAAAAGTATACATCACAAGCCTTCTGATAACAAGTGGAGGATGAGACACAAAGAAAAGATGTAGCTTGATTCTGTACATCAGAGTTTAGATCAACCAGCTGCCTGGGTGCCTTAASGTCAAAAAGCAGGTCTGCCACACAAATACAAGGGAATAAAAAATACCTCCTTCAGCTCCTGGTGGAGGGAATAGCTTGGAAATCTTGGCTTCCTCTCACCTCACCAAACCAGATTTAAAAAGAAAGGCATCTCAGCCTTGAAAGGCTTATCCTCAGGTTTCAATAGGTTTATCTTCAGACAAACAAAAAAATAGTAACGAGTATTTAGTAGCTGCATTTCTAGACATTAAGAAATCTGAAGTTATACATAAAGATGACTATATCAAATATCTTGAGCCTGAATTAGTGAAGAGGGGATGTTCTGCATACTGAATACAGAGACTTTCTCAGAAGCTGGGACTCCTGTTTTCAGAAAGGATGTGATTGCAAGACAGGGTTCACAGTCTTTCAGATGTGCACATCTGTGAAGAGTGATGGACTGAACCCAGTGCCCCTCCAGTTAAGGGAGAGTTTGCCCTCTGGAAACCACAAAGGACAATGCTGCTCTTATTAATTTGGGCTCCCTTAACTCTCATGGCTTTTCTCATCTCATGTCACTTTGATAGCCTCAAAGTGTTCCACAAACTGCAGATTTTGCAACATAAAAGGAGCGCCTTTCCTGTGGTCAATCGTTTCAAGGGTTGTAGTGGAGAGAAGACAAGCTGTAACAATACATCACCTGTTCTAGGGGGTGGTTCTCCCTCATTCTTATATACCAGATACAACTGGCTCATTGCTCATAGCTATTTTACACACAGACAATGGAGTGAAAAGCATCTCACCTGTYCCACATCCCTTTATTGACTTCCAGGACTATTCCACCTTGCCCGACTCGCACAGTTACATCACACTAAGTAGCAAGCTGTTCCTCAAAGGTTGTGTGTACAARGATGGTATGTCCCTTCCCATACCTTGGAGCATATGCTCTAGAGAACAGAACAGTAAAGARGTCACACAGCACTCCTTCCATCAGTACCTACTCCCAGCTTGCAGTAACATGCAGCTTTGAAATGTTCTAATGCATAGGACATCTCACATGATTTTATAACCCCTGACTTTTTTCACAACAAGTTTTAATCAACTTGTGAGCCAACCAGTACCCACTGGCATCTTCCCCATTCTTTAACAAGGAGYTCAATGAGTTCGTCGCACACCGAGAAAACTTTGTCTGCTTAAAACCACTTCCTCATCACTTCATTCACTCTAATCTTTAAATGATAGTTTCATGTGCTCCGTAACAGTCATGATGTCATACACCTTTGCTATTTCCTCTCTCAATTGTTTCATTTCTGTAGACACCTGGAAGTGCTTCATCTGCTTCATCTCTCCCCGGAGAGCAGCTGTTCTGCACACACCCTTGACCTTGTCACCATGTCCTGTCTTTTCTAGTTCTCTTTTTTTTTTTTTGAGACAGGATAACTAGAACTGCACACACAACTCAAAGTGCAAATGCATTAGGGATTTCTAGCATGATAAWTTCTATTTGCTCTCTACTTCTTTCCTAGTAATTTCTTCCTGCTTCTSCTGAGCTAACACTTTAAGAGTGGTCCACATTATCCCCCAAGATCTTACTCCAGAAATGAAAAGGCCAAAGTAACACTCCATACTTTGAGGGCCCTTAAGTAATTCCCATATACCCTCCATAGATGCATTACTCTCCACTTCTGTTTATACTACTTGACCAGCATYAGGAGATCCTGCTGCAACTCTGGACTGTCCACATCTGTTTTTTCCTAGTCCAACTTATTTTTTGATCAGCTCTGTCTCTTCCTCATGCCCTTAACTCTTCTAGAGGGATATCCCAACCTTGTTTCTCTCTACTGTTAACTTTCTTCCGTTGCATGAACTGCCCTTTCTTAAGAAAAGCTCCTAGCAAAAGACCCAAGAAAAGGCATTTTAGAAATCCAAGTACAAAGCTTCAACCGGACCACCTTCACCAGGATGTGTGGGAAATGCCCAGGGATTTGGGAGGCCTGATCTCTTCCTGCAGAAAAGCTGTACTGTCCCTTGCCAAGGTGATCAACCTATACCTCTAGAGCAAATGGTGTGAAGTTTTTTTTTTTTTTTTTTTTAAACTGATGGCTGAATTTCAGAGAAAACCTTAAATATTGCCATACTACTCTCCAAATTGCCCCTAAGTGCAATTTCTCTGGCAGCAACACTTGCTTTTTCAGGATATGCTCCATCTCCACAGCCCCCTCACTAAGTAGCAGAAAAGCACGCAGGAGAGCAGAGCTCTCCCCTATCTGTCACTGCCTGCAGCCTCAGAGGCTGGTGAGAAGAAAGCAGATTAAAGGGACATAATACGGTCACCGCAACAGAGTTCTGATCCATAGGGCCCTGGTAATTGAGGCTATTAACCCATAGTGGGCAAAGATGTCTTTGCCCGAGACATGACCCATGCTTGGAGGACAACAGCTTGCAATTATGCAAAGGCATTTTGGAGGGAGGCAGGTGAGTGGCCCCGTGGYGGAACAGGTAACCTTCCAGATTAGACCAGAGTGCGCTTGTGGTTCCCACTGATTCCCTGCATGAAGCATGAACAATGGGCAGGCCACCTTCCTTATCCAAGGATGTAATCAGCCTTCCTACATTTCAAAATGAAAGGCAGAGAGACATAACACGGGAGATCTGAGGGCAACAGACTGCTTCTGCAAGGAGCCTAATTCTTCTTCCCCAGCAAACTTATTCTGGATGTTCACGAGTGTATCTAAGGTCAGGAGCAACATGAATGAAAGCACGAACCTCCCCATCTATCTCCTTCCAGTGACACTAACAGCTCTTTTTAGTGGAGTCCACAGTTGAAGCGTATTTATTGTGGCATGCTAATACAACACATGGGGCAGAGTCTTATCTAGACAAGCAAGTACTTGCCTGCCCGACTCCCTGCCTTGGGAATGATGATACAAGAAGTGCTTTCTGCTCCAATTCACAGCTTCTCAAGTCAAAGCAAAGTCATTTACTGCTGGGGCACTACTGTTCAGATAGACCCTCACTCATCAGCAGGCCATAGTGACCAGATTTTTAATGCAAACTGTACTGACAAGCCCACTCCTTCCAAGTGCAGCATCTCCAAAGCAGCAGTCTTTACCAGACCCACACTGTTAGTCACAGATGGTTCTGAAGACAAATACAGAAGTTGGGTATTAAATAATAATATTATGGAGTAGTTATAGCTATGTACATGAAGGAAATATCATGTTTCAAGAGAACTCAAGACTGGATTTACAAGGCTTTCTTAAGAGACAACCTTAAAAACCTGGCCTAGAGACATTCTGAAAATTTCTCATGCAGTGCAGTCCTCAGCACAACTAAGGAGGAATATCTTCAGAAACACAGGAAGTTCTGTCTCCATGTGAGGAAGAGCTTTACTGTGAGGGTGCTAGAGCCCTGGAACAGGCTGCCCAGGGCGGTTGCAGAGTCTCCTTCATTGGAGGATCTTCCAAACCCCACCTGCATGCCACCCTGTGCCACATGCTGCCGGTGTCCCTGCTTGAGCAGGTAGGTTGGACTAGATGATATCTAGAGGTCCCTTCCAACCTYGAACATTCTGAGATTGAGAACTTTGTCAAAGTGCTCTTTAGGAAGTCTYTCTCAAAACTGTTGTTTTGGACACATGTTCCAAAACAGTTAAACAAATCAAATACATTCATATTTTTTCTCTGAAATGACCTTTTCTAATGTACTTCTACTTTACTGAAAATTTTTGACACTACTGCAAAAATWGAGCTATAATGAAAGGGTTAGACCTTATTAGAAGAAAACACTTCCACAAGTTTCTCATATGAACTTGACCAGAGAGGACTACCCAGCAGGAATGGGTAGAGTCAGCTGCTGTGAGTATGAACAGGGACAAATTTAACCCCCACGTGATGAGATCCCACCTTGCACACTGCTGTGGAAGCTCCAGAACGGTGCACAGACCCAGGAATGCCCTGAGCTGAGTGTGGGAGCTGCCCCACTGCTCTGGGAAGGCCARTGCATTATCATCACAGAAGGGAATTGTTTTCAGTGAGAAAAAAGTCTCTTTAACCATTCCCTTCTCCCCATGGCAATCCCACAAGATGAAGCATGGAGCCAAACCATATTATACATTTCTACATTTGAGGTGTGGTTTTTTTTTTGTGTGTGTGTGTGTGGAAGTGGTGTGGTTTTTTTTTTTTTTTTTTTTTTTACATTTGATTCTCATTTTAGAATCTTTTAGGGTTTATGTTCTCAACTTTTCTTTGCAGCCTTTAGAAACAAAAATTATCTAAAAATGTCAGGTTGTAATTCTTATGTAATGGCTTAGGGATTTAAGAAAGGCACCAAATCCTCTAAGAGTCAGCAACACTAGTTCGCAATAAGCACACCAGTGACAGATAGCATTGCTGGATCCCAGAGACAGGAATCATTGCTGACTTGTGACATACTCGGTAATGGTCTTGCTCTGTGTCTGCTGAAAACAAGAATGATGCTAGTGCAGACAGAGCTTTGGACTGATTATCAGTCCTTAGGAAATCTTACTTCGCTACAGGAAGCTAAAACTTCTCAGCAGCTGGCAATATTTCATTTCTGTTAGAAGATTGCAGTGAGTCCCATCTCAAAACAAGCAAAATCAGACAAAAGGGGAATGAAAGATGTTCAGGTAAAACATAAAGCCTCATTTTAATGAAATCTTCTATGGAGCACAGCAAGAAAGAGGAAATCACAAGAGCTAAATGACCAGTCTGTGGAACTGTAGGAAGGAAACAAAATACGAAAGGCAATAAAGTACAGAAGACAATCATGAGCAGATAAATGGAGGAAGCATGCACATGGCACTACTTAATGCTGTGGAACTTGATTACTGCACTGGCTTTCTGCTTCCCAAGAGCAAAGTTCAGAACACAGACCATCCACCAGGCACAGGTGATGGACCAGCCCGGCACACAGATCAGCACTGGCTACACATGCAACTGCAGCAGCAGAATTGACCAAGAAAGGAAAYGTCAGGGAAATTGTTCAAGAATTGGGGCTAGATTCAGGCCTGGCACCAACCAATACTACTCCATGAGGTTTGAATTTAGCCCATAAGTTTYAGGTGCAACTTTCTTTACAGACATTATAAGAATTCAAAGGCAGAATCAAGCTGATCTGATCTGCAAGTGCATCCCAGGCTATTTGAGTCACTGGAAGACCCCTTCTCTCATTCTCCCCTTAACCTAGGAATGGCATGTGGCCCATACATCTTCTCTCCCTACTTGAGAAAAGTCACCACAGCATGTTCTCTAGTGAGGCTATTGGCAGAGCATCTGTATCCACTGCTGCAGGACTTGTTTGAATTCCAGACATTCCTATGTTAGCCTTGTATATATTTACATCAGGATAGCCAGGCACTGTCAAAACAAGTGACACAAAACAACACTGCTAAGCTTCAGCCTCTGAAGTGCTTTTCAATATTGAAAGATACCTGCACAACTGAAACCTGCAACTGGAGACATCAGCTGTCCTGAGGACTTGGTGCTGCTTAGTCCCAGGCAGTGTTTCTGTCCTTGTGTCAATAATCTTATCCTCTATAATGTATCCACAAGCAAGTAGCACCACAGCCATCATCCTCCTTGACCAAAAAGAGGCACCCCACAAATTCAGTAGTAAAGCAGTTTTGATAGGGAGAAACAGCCAGTCCAGTTTTGATAGGGAGAATAGCCAGCCAGCCAGAGTGTCTTGCATTGATATTCACTGTAAAAGCAATTTCTTCCAAAGAGCATTTGCTTAACCTCCAACACCTGAGGCAACCTGAACTACAAAATCTCGTGGTTCACAAACTCTGCATACATGTTACACATCCTCAAGACAGCAGAGGAACCACAAAGCCTTTCTTTTTCTCTGTCTGGTTATTTAGAAGGCAGGTCCCATCAACACTCCACCGCTTCTCCAGCATTTCAGTTCCTTCTTCGCTACCCTGGCTCCCAGGGGAAGTCTCCATCCCCCAAATCACTTGTTACCCAGTTGTGCACAGATTTAGCAGGATGACTCAGATCTAGGAACATCAGCTCAACACTCCCCAGCTCTACAGCAACTCCAGATTGCGTGTAGAGAACACCCTAGTAGGCCTGGTGCATCAGGGACAGAGAAGCTTTGGTTGCTCTTTGAAGAGCAAAGGGGCCCATACCAGCACTAGCTCTGCACACTTCTTGCCCAAGCCCTCCAGGTTTTGCTTTGCAGCCCCTCTCTCCAGCATGTGCTGACCAAAAGAGTGAGGCACTCTCACTCAGCAACCATGCTTTTGCGTGGACGCAGGCCACAGCAGGCAGAGCTCAAGCACTTGTTAAAAGGCAGGTTTAGCTCTTCACTTTTCACAGTGGCAGAGCCACGAATTCCTGAGTGCAGTACCAGAMTAGGGAGCACACGACTTTTGAGGATGCAAGCCCTGCAAGGCTGGCATCCAAATTTGTTTTGTTTGGATTTTTCMCCTTCTCCCTACCAAGTTATAGCAACAGTCACAGCAGCTTTTTCATTCCCTTGTGCTTGGTGTCAAACCACAACAAAACCCTAACAATCCAGCATCACTTAGCAGCACGTGAAGCACAGGCCCACTTCTGCAGGGAAGGGTTACACCAGTTGCAGCGTTACACAGGGGAAAAAGAGAAGGGATTAATAAAAAGGCCTCAGGCTCTCTCTTTTTGTTTGCTACACTTCTGTAACAGCAATGACAACASAGTAATGCAGGACAAAAAAAGCCTTTCTTCTACTCTCTCTGCTCCCTCCATCTCCTTTCTGATTACAGCGATAGCTGTAAGACACAAATGTCCAAGAGGATTACTGCTAAATCAACCTGTGTGGAGGAAAGCAGGTGAAAGCAGAAGCATCGCTCTCAGGCTGATGTTCTCAGGGGACAGATTGTTCAAGATACCTTCTTAAAGAGCTTGTGTAAGTGGGGCTCTCAGGCCTCCGTCCATCTGAAATAATTAGGCTGTCTTTCCCTGGAGTGCAAACAATTTCTAACTGGGGATGTGGAGAAGGGTATTTCCTGCTGGCAGCAGTAGATGAACATCAGAGTGGATGTGGCTGCAGTTCCTTGGGAGCAGGTCAGTCCCTACCCGCACCATGACGGGAAGGCAGGTCTCTCYCAGGGGCATGTCAGTGACACCTCCTGCTCAGCCAGGGCAGAAGCCAAACCAGAGCTGCCTCTCTGCCCATTTATCAAGATCAAATGAAGAAGGGACATTTTTTGGAAAGCACAAAAAGCATGACAGCCCCCTRCACTCCAGGTGAAATACGCAGCTGCCTTTGATGAGAAGCAGAGCAGACACCAGCTTTACTTGCAGACCACCAGGGGAAGTGCCCAGTAATGGGCCTACATTAAGGCAGAGTAAATTAATAATCATGAACAATTTCTGAGATCATATATACTCCAGTTTTTGGGGTAGTCTCCGAGCAGCTAAAACTAGCACAGAGCAATTCCAGAGGAACAAGTCAGGAGGAAAAGCCTGCACTGGTCTGCAGAGACTGCGCAGAGCAGTGCCTGGATAATCTCATTTTCAAGTCTCTTGCTTCTACTGCTCCTCAGCTTGTTTCCCTAAACAGGGACTTGCCCTTTGTAAATTCTTGAGTCCTTTCTGTGGTGCACGATTTCTTCCTTTGTCTTTCTTGTCAACAAATCTTTAACACAGAGCTTCTGCAGAAGTTAGTTCTATTTTCTCCAGGATATTTACACCAACTAAGACCGATAGAGAGCACATGCCTGGCTTGACCAGCCTGCCATGCATCAGCTGTGTTTTCACTGCACTTCAGAGACTCTGCTATGTACATTTAATATTTCAGCTTCCTTTTTCTCCCCATTGCACATTACATGCCCCTTCAAGCCCCATCAGTGCCAGAACCGCACTGCCCAGGACTTTGSAGGAAGGCAAAGACACCTCACTGTCTAACACTCAAGAGCTCTTTAACCCACTCCATCTTCAGCTGCTTTCCGTCGCTCACTGCTTTTAACCTAGTTTTAAGCTTCCGGAACTCTTATTTCTGGCTGCAGCTTTCATTAACAGAGGCGTGTTCCCCACTCGGCTACTCCGGGATGTAGGCTACATCCCCAAAGTGCCTTTTGGGAAAGTCACCTGATGCACTCACAGAATGAGGGTGCAGTGCCCTGAAAACCAGAAAGCAGCACAGCTTCAAGTGTTTGTTTTTCCTCCCTCACTACACCGGAGCCAGACCCTGCTGGTGAAGCTTTTAGATGGAATTGTTCTTTGCTAGCCACGGGCAATTTTGTTTCCACAACTGATGGTAAGGACTAGCTTCTAAGGACAGAGACCTTTTTTGTGTGTCTTTCCCTCTTCTCCAGCAGTGGTAAATTATGCAACATTTCTCACTTTGGCTATTCAGATTGTTGTGCCCTATTATATAGGTTTATTATACAGGTTTTGATAGGTATTGTAGCGGTTATTGGCAAGAAAAAGGGTTTCTTGCACAAAAAAAGGGTCTCCTGTCATTAGATTGGAATGTTAAGGCTTATAGGACCTCTCAGTTGTCACAAGCATGTACAATATCTAACTGGGAAAACAGTTTCCTGCTGATCCAGGCAAAGTCTCATTACTACCCATACTGGCTCTCTAGTGTGAATTGCAGCAGCCCCTAGTCCCTATTGCAGCAGTGCTCATAGACATCCTCAGCATCTCCTCCCTGCTGCATTGCTCTGAGTCTGTCAGTTTGCAYCTCATCTTCCTCTAGGATGAGCGGTGACCTGACTGGATTGAGGTAGAGGCTGGAAAGCAAAGCAACTTTGCAATGCTTTGTGAAATACCCCAGTTGATTCATATTCTTGGCCATCCCAAAGAGATCTCAAAAAGTTGGTGCATATGGGGCAAAGGCTGTTGCATATGGCTACTTTCAAAAGGGTACGTACTTTTCTGCCGAGAGGGGACAAGCTTCCCTGAGCGAGGTTTGCATCTGGCTGCAAAAGACCACGTAAGACCTAACCAGAGCTACTAGCACCAATTTAAAGCAACTCTGGTTTTGAAAGCATCAGTGCACAAAGACGGGATGGGGATGCTGAACATCAACAGCAGGACTCTCKCCGTAGGAGCTGCATACAAGTTTAACAAATCCTTACTATCCTTACATCTTGGCAGAGATGTTGAGGTTGACATTCCTATCCCTTCTTCACAAGGAGGGATATTGTAGCAGAATTGAAATAAGCAGCTCCTGGAGCTTYACACAAACAGCTCATGAGGTTGTTAAAGGAATGTACCAATACTGGCCTTTGCACTGAGGACTTCTGGTCCCAGGCTCAGACACCATCCCAGAAAGAGCCATTGATACCCCCAGGCATTTTGTACATCTCCAGAACAACCACCTTTCTGACACCTCCTGAACCATTTGGAGTGACTTTGAAACAAATTTGGCCTGATGCAAGTCAAACCACAAGCAGCTGGGCTGGCTGTTGTCAAAACATATTCTGTGATTGCAGTAACTGCATCTACTACTGYATCCCATCTCCCTGCCTGAACATAAATTCGTTTCCTCCTTTAAGCTGGCCTTCCAGCTGTGCTTACTCCTCCTATCCTTGTGCAAGACTGCGCAATCTCCCAGGGCTTTCATAGGCTATTCCTGATACAAGTCCAAAAGGTGCTAGCAGTTCCCCACTCCAAACATCTGCCAGCTTGTGAAGTGGATGGAGCTGGTATTAAAATGTGCATTATGAGCAGCATAAGATACCAATAGTCATTCAAAACAGCCTACATCCCCCGCAAGACCTCACAGTTGATATACAAAAAACTAAGACAACAAACACTCTTATATTTCAAGTCATCTCTTATCTTCAGTTGATAATTTCCTTAACTTTCAATTTCTTACACTCAAAAGACCTTTCAGAGCTCCATCTGGCCACCTTAACAAAGGGCACTTTAGGAAGCAACTTGGTCGATACCATGAGGACAGTCTGGGGGCTTTACAAACTCACAAGGTAACAGAACCACCCAAAGCTACAAGATGAAACCAAACAAATTCACAGTGAAGACAAGTAAGGTAACAGTGGTGGTATAAAACATAGGAACAATTTTACAAGGTGAATTTTCCAACACTAAATTTTTTAAATAAGAAAGGATGTCTTCCTCTACTCAGTCCTGTAGTTTAAGTAGGAGTCAGCTGAGGGCAGCCCTATAACTTGGTTCCTGGCAGCACATTAGACCAAGATCACAAGGGTCTCTGACCTACAGGTTAATGCCTGTGAAGAGATATTATTAATAAAAAAAATCAGTCAAATCACTGCCCTACTGCCCTTTAAATCCCTGCATACAACTCCTCTGCTAGAAGGCCACAATGTAGAATCAGTTAAAGTGCAAGGAGAGTTGAACAGGGGAGAAGCCAAGAATTTGACCAATAGCAGAGACCACACACTGCTCCCTGGGCCATGGGGTCCAGCCAGCTCCGAGCTGGGGGACACTGGGAGGAGGATGGAGCTTTGAGCTCTATTCTGCACCAGGCCAAACAGGTCTTGCTCTCAGCTCCAGGAGATCATGGGAGGTTGGCTATTACTGACTATAACAGCACTCAGTGTCCTCTGCTGCTCAGTGGAGGACACAGGCTTGCAATCTGCATGGCTGCCAAAGCAGCAGCATCTCCAAACACCACACAGCCCCACTGTACCACAAACCTAAACACAAACTTGCTAGTCTTTCACTTTAAGCTCCCAGCCGAGTGCTCTGTGCAATTATAACTCTAAACCAAAAGAGACTGGATATAAATAAAAGGAAAAAAGAAAAGAAAACAAAGCTGTTTAATGTACTGCCCCTTTGGAATCAGTAAAAAAAATAAGAATCCATAGTCAGATCTAGCCTTCTCCATGCTTTTTACATTAAAAAGTTGGCAGGGGAGTTTACAATGAATGAAAATTATACTGCACACACCCTCAGAAAGCCACCAGAGGGTAGCAAAACATTTTAAAGAGCAGCTGACAGAAGCCCAGCAAGGCAGCCAGATGCACACCTGCATCTCCTCCTTCCCAGCAGCTCAGTTCTTCAAGAAAAGCCACATTTTTCTTCACCCCATCCATTTTTTTAATAGATGCTAATAATAATAAATCTTTCAGACTCCCACTCCAGTTTCATGGGACCCTCTCAGCTCTGCAAGTGTCTCTAGGAGCCAAACTGACACTGCTCTGATGCCCCGTTCATGCTTCTGCTGAGCATTAGGGTAGGAACTCTTTAGGCATCCCGTATGTGAGATCCTGATCAAGACTATCCGAGCCATGATACCAGTAGTCCCATTTCCCTGTTTGGAACAAGGAATAAAGAGACTAGGGAGAGCGGCGGGGAAGAGTCTGGCTTTTAAATAGCTTTTTCATGCACATTCTGCAGGAACCAAAAATAGCTGCTAAATATTTCAGCAGCTCATTCACAATAATTAAAATTGTGATGTGTTTGCTGTCAATCCCAAATGCAGTGAAAGCCATCAGATATATTATTCACTACAAATTACCCAGCTGCATTTGCAGTTGAAAATTTCCAATCACTTAGACCTAAATTCAAAGAATCCATCAAACCTTTAAATTAGAAGTTCTTCCAAATCCGCCTGTTCCTAAAAACAAGGAATATGAACCTTCCCTTGTCCATCCCATTTACTAAACACAGGTACATCTCCTTTAGGAGGCTATTACAGTAACAGCAGCACAGCTGATGCGCTGCACAATGCCAAGTTACATCTACTCAGTGCAAAATACACAAAACTGCTTTCAGTACATATTAGAGATGTGGAAATCATTAAACACACTATCATTAAACACACTGTCTTCAAAATGTCCCAAAGTCTTCAAAGTGTCCCACTGTCTTCAAAGGGACCCAAAATCAAAACATTTCACTTATTCCAACTAGTACTGTGTCATATCTAATCCCAGCCCTTTCTCTTAATCCCACATTCTCAGGAAGCAATGGGAGAGAGAAGGAAGCTCTTCCAGGCCTATTCCAATTTTAAGTAAAATCATCTACCGTCAGAGAGAAACTTTGWGCAGTCCTGCTCCAACAAAACTAGAAGAGAAACTTGCAGTTTCCCTAAAGTAAATGCCCAAGATGAAGACATCAGAAGCATCACTTATAGGTATATGAAAAATCTCTAGCATCATCTAAGCTCAGTCATGAAGCACACTCCTCCATTACATCTTCAGCATGAACTGGAAGTGTGAAATAGGACACATACAGTACAAGAAAATTATCGGTGCAAGACATTATATATATTTTTAAGAAACTACAGGGTATTTAAAGACCTCTTTGCTTTTAGCATAGCCAAGGTCAAGATACCCCAAGGGAACATATTTCAGAAACACTAAGCAACCCTGCTGGTTGGTCAGAACATGGACAATTGTGTCCAAGATCACCCAGGCACATTTTGATGTTTAATATAACCTGTTATTTAAAAAAAAAGCTCTCCCTCATCTGTACTATGAGGTACTCCAGGATATATTAGACAGAAAATCCTCAGTCTGCTTGGCATGTGCAAAGCCACTCRTTTTTTCATTCTTTTGTCCCAGTGACCTTTACGGTATCACAACTACACAAGGAAGCTGTTAACAATGTCCAATACAGAACAAATATTTGGCAAAACAAGCTGCAGAACCTGTTTAAAAAAAGGAGAGTTGCACTTGATTACTACACATTTGCATCCCAGTCACACTGTATTGATCCTACTTGTAAAGGAATAACTGCTGGGAACTCCATTTGAGCACAGCAAGCACCGCGCCTTTTGGTGGGAAGCTACAGCCCAATTTTTGTTCTCCCACATTAACAACACACAATGGGCATAACACAAATCTCTCCCTTCTCCAAGTTGCAAAAAGCACAAAGACAAATTTTACCCACCTCCCAGAAAACGCAAAACATGATGGCCACTCTTGGAAGTCCTCTGTCGGCTCCAGTGTTGTCACAGCCCCAGGTGCAGTGGGCTGTGCTTCCCAAAACTGCCCTATTTTTGAACTCACTCCTTAGCCCTTTCCTTCCAACTCCATGGGAAGTCCCATTAAAGTCACTGTCTAAATAGAGATGACTTGTATGCAATTTCCAGGATGAATGTTCCAACTTATGACTTGCATGATTTAGGGCTTCAATATGTGGTAATTGCAGACACCTTTTTACATCAGTTGTGGGTATGACTTTTTGGTTTTGAGTGAAGTGGAAAAGAGGGAGACTGCTGCACTGGAGTTTTCCTGCAAGACCCCTTTCGACCAGTGTAAAGGTCACTTTTTAGACTAGTGATGGGGGAAAGGAGGTGGAAAGAGTCACAAATATTCCCTTTGGGAAAGATGAAAGCAGAAACATCATATCCATGTCATAGATCCATACATCTCACCAAGCACCTCTCCTCTTCCTGGGTAACATGCTGCACTGTCACTCTTGAATGTCACCTTCATGGAGAGAAGGATTTCTCAGAAGTCAGCTTGGAGCAACAAAACCCACCTCCTTCAGAAATACACCCACAGAGGTGTGCAGGGCCAGAACATCATCATGTCAGGCCATAATTAAGACTTCTGAATAGTTACAGCTTCTCATTGGTGCCTTTATGTAGTAACTGAAGTCAGCTAAAATAAAAGCCATCCCCACACTTACATGTCTATAAAAACATAGAATTACAACAGTAATAGAAAGCAGTTGGTCAGATATCACCCTCAATGAGCGAGTCAAGAGTCCAGAACCTGTTTCCGACCTTGCTGCTACTGATTTCTGCAGGAACTTCTATCAAGCCCTATATAAAGRGACATTAGCCAAAAGTGTTTATCTGGGCTAAAGGCTAGAGCGCCACATGGTAAACTCCTAAACAAAGTTTCTGTAAAACTTTAGACCCCATCCCAAACAACATGAATCAAGTTTTTGTTCATTAAACTCAAACCACTGGTCTGTGGAAAGCTGTCTGGTAAAGGCAGGACTTCTCTCATCTACTGATCAGAACTGTGGTGGAGAGATTAGCTAGGAATTAAGGCTGGGCAACATGTGCAGTAACAATCTCCAGATATTCCTCAAGACTCAACTCTCATGCTAAAACACTGCAGTTCTCTCTCATTAGCTCTGCATGCAGGAAAAGACCTACAGTATTGGGGATCGGACATCTCAGAGAAATTGGACTTCAGACTTTGCATCTCCTTACCGTTACCATCAGTATTCCAGCACTGCAGGACTGTTCTGCATGGGCTGGCTAGTATCTCCTCAGAGAAAAGCAAGGTGCTTGCCAGGGCTTGAACTGCARGATGTACTGAGGTGGGCTACACACACCAGGACTGAGGCTGCATACGCTGCTGACACTCCAACACGCACAGGCAAGCACACATTGACTATTTTTCCTCCACAAATGACTTTGTAGCAATGATTTCCCAACAAAAATAGCACTAGTTTGACCAAGTGAGGAAAAAAGTTCACATTTCTCACTAGGAAAAAAAAGTGTGGGGGAAAAGAGCATTTGCAGAGCATGCAGTGCAATGGGAAAGGATTGTCAGATTACCTGGAGAACTGCTGCTCATCTCCACTAAAGCTCTATTTTGGTTCAGAGTCCTACTTGCAAATTCTCCGTTAGAGAGGATGATACAGATTTTCTTACGGTATTTTAGATTAATTGCTGCATGACAAATTGAATATCCTCAAAGTATGATACCTATAAGCTTCTGATTCATGCATTTGTCATTTTGGATTATTAAGGTTATGTGTATTTTTAACAAGGATATAGATCAYCATCAGAAAAACACATCCAATTTACAACTCTACCTCTAGAATGAGTTTAGGATGTAGTGACTCTGGGTTCTATAATAAAATTGCACTGTAAGCATGCTGCTTTCAATATTATCACTCAATGCATTCACTATATGCCATACTAATAAAGCTAAAGACTTGGAAGGATGACTCCTAAGATTAAAAAAATAAAAACACAGGACATCTACAAAAAAGGTTCAAGATCACTCAGACCCCAGGACACAGCACTTAACCCCAGTCCACCCAAGAATACGGAGCTAGCTGTAGCACACCACAGTGTGCTGCAAGGGCAGAAAGAAGAGCCAGAGCAACCATGGAAAAGAGACTTGCTTGCAACTTCTCAGTAGAGGCAGCATTTGAAAAATATTATCATTTCAAAATATTGATAAAATCAGATTTTTTTAATGCCATATGTTCTTAAGACTACATTCTGTATACAAAAATAGACTTTTTGTACAAACACTATAAAGAAGTTGAATAACTGTATGGTCCCAACTTACTGAGTTTTATTCCCCCCCAACAATCACACAAAGCAAGGTCCAATTAAAGCAAGAGCCAAACTTGCCATCACAACAATCCTGATGCAGGAGGTAGGATTGCAACACAGAAGAATCTCTCCCAAACTTATGGTTKTACACTGCATGTCTTACAACCACTATCAGCATTAAAAAGATATATCTGCCTTAAGTGACAGAACTCAGGCCAGGAGAGTAAGGTGGAAGGGAAAGCACCAGACTGGCCAAGCTTGCAGCAGTTCACACCAGTTAATTGAGGAGRGAGCACTGACACATTTTAAAGGAGCTACTTGTGTAAATTCAGAGCTGACAAGATGCAGGCAAGAAAGGTGTTACTGGACTGTGAAGTGCATTGGGTGGAAAGGATAATACTGGGTATGTGGGATCTGCTGTCACCAATGTTCCTGAAGGTACTATGGACTCTCAGATGTGGGGGAGAAGTAGCAGGACCMAAGTAATAGAGGAACTTTGGGATTGGGAAAACATATCATGCAAAGATGCCCGGGAACTCCAGCTGCAGGGCAGAATCTTTCCCACACCCAGTCTGGGCTTGAGCTCTGCCACACAGTCAGACCAAGCATCTGCTCAAAGCAGCACAGAGCAAACACTGAAGGGCACCAAAAGGCCTTTCACTGAAAAGTCTCTTTAAAACCAAACCCACATGGATGGCCACGGTTCAAGGCAATGGTACAAACACCCAGATCAGCTCTGCACAGTCAGCTCAGTGTGTCTCCTGCTCGCACAACTGTCCCTAGGCTGCTCCCTGGCGCAGAAGTGTCCCAAAAGCTGAAGGGCCACATTTGCACAGCTCTGCATGAGACCGAYCCTGGGCTGCTCTGTACAGAGCCACCCCAGAGGTTGTCTGTGGCACAGACTGCATAAACTAACCCCAGAAAATCCAAATGGTTATTACTGCTCTGATTTTGGAAAGAAAAGTGAAACTACTGCAATGTACTTGAGATCTACAGACAACCACTATTGCCCCAAAATCTCAATTCCTGCCCCACATACCAACATCAAATTATGATGAGTAATTGCTTCATATGGGTTCATCTTAAATAGATGAGAAAAATCCCCAAAGAGAGGAAAAAGTTACTATACCTATGGGAAATTCTATTCCAAAACATTGTGTTTGAGAATTACAATCATTTTTTTCTATTTTCCAACCTAAATTCATTCATGTATTTCCAGTATGAGTATAGCAGGAGGTCCCATACCTATTAATAGGCACGTCAAGACTTTGACAGGAAGGGGCAGCCATAAGGTCACACTGGGAAGCTCTCACTATCTGGTGGCTCTTTGATGGTTTAGGTAGTATAAATCTAATAGTCCCGATTTAACCTACCAAAGCTACTAGTGCAATGGCCATGGACAAGAATCCTTCATGGGAGGCTGAGAGGTCAATTGTCAGTGAACAGGGAGATTTTAGAAGAGGCCCATCAAGAGATGGCCCAAGCAAGGGCATTATGTGACCTGCTGTCAGTCTTATGCCACTGCAGTGGGACTATCAGGCCCCCAAACTGTCGCTCCATGCCTCTTCACAGCACTGCCTTAGACTGGCCTCAGCGGGAATAACCAAAACTGTTCTTTCTTTATATTTAGAACTGCACAAAGTTAAGGCTCACAGAACTGTTACTGATTATCACAATAACAGAAGTCTAAGATGAGATTTAGGATGAAAATCCTTCCCTTCAGATTATAGAGAAGTAAGGGAAGGAATCAGACACTTCATTAAACCAATAAGCTCAACCCTTTACAAAGGGGAGGTTTCTGACATTTTTTCAAATCTTTTTCACATGCAGATAAATATGCCAAGGGACCTCAGAAGAGTGAAATGCCTCAATTCCACAACACCACCTTTACTTTGTGGGTTTAGAAAAAAAAGCAAAACTAAAAACTACTATTTTTCACCAGATTAAGCGGTGGAAAAAGCTACAGCACCATCCACTCCTCCTCTCACTGCAGGATTCCCTCCTCTAGTTTCAGAAACTGAAATTAAAATCTACAATCTGAAAGTCACACAGGCACCATCCCCAAACACAGGGCACTGAACTACAGCCAACCCTATGTGAAAAGTAACAGACTCAACCGGAGGCTGCAGGCTCAATTTGGAGCTGCAGAYTACAGGAACATAAGGCTAAGCTTCATACAAGCAGGTTGCACTGTTTGAGTGACAGCCTCACCCCAACCTCCAGACTCGCAGCTCTGCAGCGATGCTTGCAGGCTCCTGGGCTGAGCTCAGCAAGGCAACACCATGAGGAATCCAAAWACCTGATCCTATGGAAACTGGTCAAAACTCCTCATATACACAACAAGATTGCACTACCCAAARGGCAAATCTTGCAGAGCTTGTGGTCCTTACAGACGGAGGGAGCTCTGCTGCTGCCGCAACTCCTCTTTCTCAAYGCTTTTGCATCTGCAGGGATGGGCCAAAGCGCATTTCTTCAGCGCAAATTTTAATTGAAATTAGGTCAAGTCTTGGCCAAATACTTCAGGACACAAAATAGACAGGAAACCTATCTACTCACACATCCAAACCAGAGCAGAACAAACCCATGCACAACCACATCCAGTTTTGGAAGGAACTTTGTATTGCTGTACATATAAAAATTATAAAGTTAAATATAAAATTGGTGGAAAATTGTTGGAAAATTTCTATCTGAAGTTTTTTGTAAGCATTTCTTCCTCCCCAAAACTGCTCTAAAAATAACTTTTGAAAAAGTTCTCATTTTCAAATGGCTCAGCACTTTGACAAAGGAGTTGGACAAGTACGTAATTCCTTGGAGACGTTCTTCTCCAATGGAGGTGTCAAGAGGGGGGGAGACAGGCTGACCCGAGGCTGCAGACTTTCTCCTCAGGCACTACCCAGCTCCCAAGCGCTTTCTTTATGGTCCTCCTAGCACTTGCGGGAATACAGCATCTACAGGAGCTCAGGGACTTTGAAGGACAGCCTAGCAAGAGCTGAGCKCCAAGAATTGCCATGACTCTGCCCTGCAGGATCCTGTCAGGGCTAGAAATCTCAAAACCAGTTGTTAAAGGATTACTTTTGTTCAGTATTGAGCARTCAGTAATCCATTTTTTCCCATTCTTTCAAGAAAAGTCATTGCAACTGGATGAGTGAGTATAGGGCTCCATAGCCTGCCAAAGGCCACTGGAACATTCAGATTTGAGGAGAATCCCAAGTARCCCGAAAATTGCTTTGCCATTTCCCAATGCTAAGCAGAACAAGGACAAAGGAACAAAAGATATGACAGACCAAGATAAACTTTAGTACAAAGCAGGACAGACCAATATCTGCCATCGGTAATTACTGTTCCCCAGGTAGGAGCCTGGACAGCTGTTAGAAACATCCTGAGGCTTCAACGGGTCTATTGATTCCATTGATATTTACTCTCACTTCACCCTTGGTGATTTACACAAATAAGATTACAAAAAAGAAAGGAAGGAGACGGTAGCAGGAGGGAGGAGAAGGGTAATTAGTGCTGTCTGAGAATGAGATCAGTAGGGTCTTAGTGACAAGGGAAAAGAAGAAAAGGGACTGATAGGCATTTAGTATTTCAAGCACAGAAAGGTTCTTGCAGCTAGGGATGCCAAAGCAAGACTTGCTTATTATGACTATGACAAAGCAGAAAAACCAGAACACACATTGATTAAAGCAGCAGGCGTCTCCCTTGGATGCCTAGACACAGTAAGGGGCTGCAGCTTCCCAAGGAGGCGAGCACTTGGATTGCAGCTATTCCGAGACACAGACATATGCTGGGGCCATCTGGARATCCCTAAATTTGATGGATGTCGGATACATCTGAAAGCATCAGGGAAGGGAGCTGAAATATTGGTAAATGATTGACGCTGAGGGCACCTAACTAAGGATGAYCCCACTTCTTAAAAATTCACATCTGCCCTACAAGAGAAGCTCAGAAAGTCTTCCTGGTAGAGATCATGACTCCTATGGCTTCCAAAAAACGCCTTCTGTTGAAACGTGTCATCATCCTTTAGCTAAGAGAGCAGGTGATGTCAGAGAGGTGGCCTTACTCCTGCTCTCAGCAGCTGATCCAACAGCTGCACCAGGGGCACCAGACCTGAACCATGGCCACAAAGATGCACTGCATCCATGTGGACAAGCCTGAGATGTGAAGGGCCTGTTCCAGCTCTTTCAGCACCTCCTGAGGTGGCTTCCCAGGAGCACAGGCTTTGCTAGGGCACCCTTATRGTGCAATGCCAAAGTTAATGGGCAACAGGGCATCCATGCAGTGACTCCTACCCTAGCTGTCAGCTTCGCAACACAGCTTGTATGACACATTTTCTGCTCTTCCCCAAGAGAGGATACCTGGATTCTGTCCATGGGTCCTGCCACTGACCTGTCACTTAGCCAAGGGTCTCTGAACTGTAGCAAATCCTATTTTCTAATTAAAAACTCTTGAAAGTCTGATCATATTTTGTGTCTAGCACTAGCCAGAAAYATTTAGGCAATAAAAGCAAAGGTAGGAAATCATCTAACCATTTAGCAGGTCATTTGTTGAGACCTATACAATCRTATTTTGTCTCACAAAAACAGTGGGTGGAAGAAAGCACCAAAGAGTTCTACCTGCCCGTGTTCAAGAGCAGAAGCAAAACAGCCCAATAACACATCTCTAAGAAAACTGTTTTCAGAAAGCAGCTCCAAGGACTACCTTGCACTTTGTCCCTGCCTAGACAAACAAAAATAAACACTTTCTTCCCCAGCATTCAACACCAGCCTGTTTGAGAAACCATATGAATACAAATGCTTATTACTTTTAGCATATGGAGATATGTCCATGACTCACACCAAGAACAGAGTGTAAAATGTGCTACAGCTTACTGCTCTTCTCAGCAGCTCCTCCCAGCTTGCTGAGTTGTCTTAATAGTCTCAGGATTACTGTGCATGCTGCACTAAACTGCTGATTTTACCTGCCAGGCCTCGGAGATGCAATGCCATCCTGCTTCATGCTGTGCTTCTTTGGGAAGAGGGATCCTAGCACAGGAAACACGTGTGTGGAGCTGGTAGCCCAATTGCCTTGTGACCAGAGGCTCAGAAAGAGCATGGGTGAGATGCAGGCATCACACACCACTTTGGCAGACATGGAAGACTTCGTTGATAGCCCCATTGCCTGAGGTGGTTTCAGAGATTGAGGGCTGCCTGCCAAACCCCAATTTCTCTTGGCTGTTGCTAAACGGTGAGGCCAGAGTTGTTCATGGAGATAGATGGCATCAGAGTTGATGGAAATGYGACAATTAACACCAACCAATACCTTGGCCAACTCTGCAGAATCATTATATACATTTGAAACAGTTTGGGGGCCAGGGTAATCTCTCTGGGGAAGAGGGGGAGTTCCACTTATTTGCTCCAACAGAGCTATTCATGGAAAGAACCAGCCAGAACTCCAGGAGTGAAGGGATTTAGCTAAATTACTTCTACCTGATCCTTTCAGTAGCAGACTGAGGAAGGAGACAAGAGTCTTCCCAGAAGTTATCCTCATTTGGGCTGCAGCTCGGGCTTTATGTTGTCAGCTCAGACAAACAAGTGCTTGATAAAGTCAAGTGACAAGAAAGTACAAAGGAAAAGTTATAAATATGCATCAGGCTCAGGCTGGAGATCAAGGACAATTTTATGATAAAAGTCTTTTAAGAGCTAAAAAGTATGTGTGTGGTGGGGGGGGGCAGGATTAAGAGTTGTGCATACCTACATACACAAAGCTTTACAGTCACAAACAAATGACCCTCTCCTTCCTCGCTGGATAAGACGACAGAGTCTTGTGACTGTGACCTGGCACAGATGCTTTGCAAACTTAGAAGCTCCCTGTGTTTTCTCTGGGTTATCTACCATTTGGAAGAAAAGCTGTGTTTTAGCACCAACTTATTCACCATACAGTCAAATCTCCACCTCCCTCAAAGGAGCCCCTTGCAGCAGCTAGAGAAAAGCTAGAACTAAGGCACAGGTTTGGCTGTAGGAAAAAAAAAAAAAAAAAAAAAAAAAAGGAACTGCTCCAGGGCTCCCCCAGTGCTAGTGCTGAGGAAACATCAATCCGCCCAAACCTGACCAGCCKTCACACTTCAAAATAAAGAGCTTATTTATCAGCTTCTGAGAAGCTTCTAAATAAAATGCACAGGAAGAATATTTGCGGGCTAAATGGCTTTAATTGACTCTTGTCCGGTCAGCACATGGAATGGCTATTTCTCCAGAGCATGAGAAATAATCAACACAAAAGGTGTAAAGTAGTAGAAATGCTTAGGCTTCTGCTTAGAGAAGCAGAGAAAACCTGTTTTATTTGCCAGAAGAGTTCTATTTGCCAGCACCAGCTACCAGGAAAGAATTCCAATATGCTTTAAAACATTGGCATAGGCTTTTTCGAAGAGTCATTGAGACCACTGCAATGCACAGGAGGAAATGCAGGGTGACAAGTGATGCTGCACTCGCTTTCGTGGCACTGAGATCTCTAACTTTTCTAGCTCAGCACTATGAATCACAGTGAGTCAGGCTGCTTTATCTTTGCACATACTTGGCCCATTTCTGTGCACTTGAAAAGGGACTAGCAGAGCTGCAGCCCCGGTGCTTAGAAGAACACACAGAATGTGTCTTCCAAT
This sequence comes from Nothoprocta perdicaria, assembly GCF_003342845.1. Taxonomy (NCBI): domain Eukaryota; kingdom Metazoa; phylum Chordata; class Aves; order Tinamiformes; family Tinamidae; genus Nothoprocta; species Nothoprocta perdicaria. The sequence goes on from NW_020455643.1 coordinate 11,169,432, forward strand.
TCTCTCCTTACCCTTGAGGGAAAGCACATGCACACAAAAGTCTCAGTCTGCTCACATACATCCTCACTTTCCCTAGTGTTAGGGAGCTCTGCTGATAATGCAAGGACCCCCAGTGCTCATATCTGAAGTGCTGCCAGAAAGGAAGAGGTCTCATCCCCTAAAGTACATGAGGGAAATGAGGCAGAGAGCAGAGCTCCAATTAGACTGAGCTCTCTTAGACAGAAACTCTTGACACACGTGTTTGTTCACTAGCCATTACCTACCTGCTGTTCAGGGGCCAAGCAGCAAGGTGCAGCACTGCATGACCAACTGAATCATTGACAAATCATGTCCTGGTTTTCTTATGAATTCCCCACAAGCACCCCCAGCTCCAGGAGTCCCAAGTGACCAAACATGCCCACAAAAGCAGCTGCTGTTCAGGATCAAATCATTATCCATTACTATGTTCCCAAGCAACTGAATCTACTGAGATCAGGTAGGGGAGAGCTGCACACAGGCACGTTACTATTACTTTAGACCATGGGTTAACGCAAGTATCTCAAAACACCAAAATAACTTCCATAATGACCTTCCATCCAGCAGCTCTATGAACAGTATGCCCTTTGCAAAGGGAGCCCCTAACTCCAGTAGGTGCAGGGAAGAGTCCATTAAAGCTCACTACATACTAATGCACTTATCTCCATTAGTGGGGAGGTAAACTGAGACACAGAGGGAAACATTTTTCCCTTCAAGGTCATACACTAAGTCTACTGTGGAGCAGAAATGGAAATCAGTGCTTATTTCCAGCTCAGACTCTGACCATAATTGTAAATGAGAGGAAAATTTCCTCTAATTGTAGAGGTTGGGGAAGTTCAGGACCCTGGATCTATTCTTGGCTTTTGCTTTCAGCTTCAACATGCAACTTTGGAAGGTCATATTTTGGTGCCTTCCCCCCCCCCCTCCTTGAATGATCATGCTTAGGCTCTATATTCAAGGACAAGAGGTCCATTAACACTGGATAGGCAGATATACAAATATAAATATTTTGGACAGTGAGGGTCTCAACAGAAGTTGTCCCCGTGAGATGACACTGCCTGCTGCACACCCCCTCACAGCAGTACTGTCCATCACTTTGCAGATTTTTTGAGACAGGGATGAGCTCAGGTAAATCAAGTAAGCCTCAAAAAACACAAATCCCTTTGTCTATTCCTCTCCCACACTAGAGAATCTGTGCAAAGAACAGTCTCCCCTTTCACAGTCAGCTGGATCTGCCCCAAATCATTCCAGGCTCTATAAGACCCATACCTTGAAGGGTCTTCCTYGGTCCAGAGATCACTTTGGTGTTACCAGGAATTGTTCAGGATCTCTCGAGTAGGAATGTCACTGTCATTCTAAACTAGTTTCAATGGAATTTTTACTAAAATTGAAGCTTTTCTTTTTTTAAAAAAAAAGAAAAGAGATGACTGTGCTAGTACTCTTTGCAGATGAATTGCCTTCAGAAGTCTTGCTTTATCCAATTGAAAAAAGCACATGGGTCTATCATACTCAAAAATTCCCCTCAGGGGAGCTTAAAAATCACAAGAGGTCACAAAACAAACCACTGAATTTGACTTTTTTTTTTTCCTCCCCAAAATAGTAATCCTGTTTTCCAACCAGACAGTAGGTCAGCTTAGCCACTCTGCTTCAGCTATCACAGAGAGCATCAACGCCTGGCACTGCCAGGGTGAGGTGACACTCTGGTGTAACTCCACACACCTTTTTCAAAGACTTGCTAATAAATACTCACATATATGTCCTTGGGAGGTAATGATCAATATTAACTCTCATTTCACAGCCAACTAACATGGTCCTCTTAGCAAGAGGAAGGCAAAATTTGAAGACATGAATCCCCTCTGTCCCTTCAGTTTTGSAAATGCCAGTTTCCACAGCTATTATTTGCACAACAGCAGCTGAGCAAATTCCAGCTGAAATGAACAGACTTTAGAGGGTTGAAAATTCAGTGTTTTGGCCATGATTAATTCAGTTTTGTCTTTGAACTCCAGTGGAGGCAAGACTTAATGGACAGTACCCAGAATTAGGCACTCCCCATTAAACTTGTTCAAAGTCCCATAGTTAATAAATACAGCTACTGTACTTAGTCTCTACTTAGGTATTCTGCAAAACACAGGTCACAAGGTAGTCCTGAAAATTTCTCTGAAGGCTGAAGCAGAAACAGCATTCAATCCTGATTTTAACATTCCTTGTGGCAGAGTTCACCATGGCCCTCAGTATGAGGTATGCTGTTACTGTAAGCTAATTACCTTCACAGCTAAAATTCAATTARTTTATGGTCAGAATATGCCTGCCTTTCATTTCCAGACACTAGATCTTGCCGTACATTGCAGAGCTATTCTCCATCTAAATACTAGACAAATAAAATCTCTCAAAACTCAATCATATACTTGGGATCTCTCATTATAAAGTCATATTTCTGGTCATTCTCACATTATTCTGATTTCGCTCTTTTTGTCCAATATCTAAAGAGAGATAAATAATGCAAGTGGTCACATTTTCTCTGGAATTGACCTCTCATTACTACTCCACACTTATTTTTTTGCCCTGCCACAGATGGCCTTCAGTCACCAGTCAAGAATTCCACATGTCTGAGCATCACCACTGCTGAAGCACCTGCAAGTGCAGTCACAAGCAGAGGAACTTGGAGTGTTCAGACTAAATCCCGGTAGCTCTGCCCCAGCTGACTGCTCACAGTGGCCCTCCACCTCTTACTTTGCTGCTTTTCAAAAATAGGAAATGTGTCATTCTCTGTACACAAAGGCCTGCTTTTCTTTTCAAAGCCTCCCCAAGATTTGCTTCACTGGGCAATGGAATGGTTCTGATCAAATGATCTGTTGTCATCCTGATCATYGCATCTCATCATTAGGAAGCCAAGAAGCAGGAGCAACCTCAGCCAGACCCCACTAAAGCCTCAGAGCCGAACCCTGGAGTCTCCAGTTGCAGCTTGCTACTCCAGCAGCTGTATCACAGCCCCATTTGTAATTCTGGGCTCCATCTCATAGATAAATTATTACTTTAAGACTGCTATAATAATGAAATTTAACAGTTCTGGAGTAATTTACATTTTCATAGCACTGCAAATACRTTAATTAACAGCATGGTTACACCAGCTTCAGGAATCAATCATCTCCAAATTGCCAACCTATTCACATCAACACTGATTCCAAAAGGAAGTATCCAAAGCTCCCACCAAATTGGTAATACTTTAATTATTATTTGAGTTTAATTTGAAGTGCAGCAATAAAGTACAAGAACGAACATTRAAATTAACCTTAATAAATTCACACCATGCCTACCACATACTAGAAGAGCTTGTAAAAGACCTCTCAGAACATGTTACACAGTTCCATTTTCCACACAGCTTACAAGTGGAAATTCAACTTGCAGCTGGATCCCAGTATTTTCAAAATTCATTTTGGCTTTGCATAGTTCAGTTATAAAAACCTTTGAAACACAATGCAACAGTATGTTATTTTGAAAAAACTTGAGATAAATCCAAGAAAAAAAATCTATAGGAAAAACAGGAACAGACACAGACACAGGATGACATTTTATTAGGAATAAGATCACTCCTCCTTTAGGGCATAAGCCAAATCTTGGAGGCTAGAACGTGGTTTTCCCTACAGAAATACTTACACTGCCAGGCAAGTAAGATTTATGGTTGATTTTGTCCACTATTAGCAGGCACAATAATTAAGTTGGCACTTCACAAAAGTCAAAACTGCATCTGAACTTCACAAACTTAAGGTTTTTTTTTTTTTTTTTTTTTTTAAATCCAAACATGCCTGCATTCCTCAACCTCTTTGGAGCTTGGCAAAGTTAAGAGAAAACCTTGGCACTCAAGTTGAAACTGAAATCACTAAACATGTCCCTTAATAGATCCTGATATACAAGTGCTAGAAGAAAGGTTGCCAGTGACTTTTGAAGCCTAATTTCACCCATCACCAAAAGGAGTGCACAGAAAGCAGCTTATACAGTGCCCTGCTGTGCATCATCCCTTTAGCATGTAGATTGCATTTTTTTAAAAAAAAATGTGCAAAAAAAATGAAAAACTATTTAAGTCCAAATGCTGAATTTGCAGACCCCAGCCTTATGCCAGACAAGATGTTGATCTTTAAGCTTGTCAACCCATACGACTTCTATTTAAATAGCTTTCTCACATTATAGCAGTGAAGTGAGATGAAATCCATCTGGAGCAGGTACAGAAGAGGGTCAGCAGGATTGGCTGAAGAATGGAGCTGCATGTGACAAAGACTAAAGGAGCTTGGCCCATTTAAGGCTAGCAAAACCAAATGCAAGAGGGAATATGATCATTCCTGAGGTATTTATAGGACAACCTCACCATAAGGGTCAATAGAGATAAATATAGCTAAGACTACACATAACCTAGAACTCAGAAAGGTTTGGATCAGAACAGGGAGACTCTAAAACTGTTTCTCTGTAGAAAAATTGCTTTTAAGAGTGCAATTCAAATTCACCAGTGTGACATCTGATATGGTGTTCATCATAGGGAAGAGTCTAGGTCAGTTGCCCGACAAGCTCTGACCCTCCTCATCTTACAGAATGGCAGGATGTTGTGCCTTTTTAATCTGTCACTTGTCCCCACACTTCAGTTTCATACCTGTGTGTCAACCACTCTCTAAACATTTTTCACKCAGTTTTGAGGTACAAACACCATAAGGTAACAATCACATTGATGCTTCCCTCTTGAGAAAACAGCTGCTTCCTAYTACGGTTTCTTACAGACTTCACCATTACAAAATGCCCACTGAGCCTAATAGAGACTTGACAGGAAAAAGAACAAGCCAGGAGCTAAATAATTTGATTAACAGAGGGCTAGAGCAAAAGCCTGCAAGCTTCAAGTCAGAGCCAACACTGGGGCTTGAAAAAAAAAAAATGTGTGCTTGCATGTAGGAGTAAACTTTACTTATATAAAAGCTCAGCTGTCCTCAATCCTGTTCAGCAGAAATATCCCTCTGCATCAGCTAGCAGTATTTGTAGTCTCTGGGCAAGATACAGGCAGGCAGCAAAGCTCAGCCATGGCTGAGGGCATTATCTGCACCAGCTGTGCCCTGCAYGATGAAGCAAAGACCAAGAATGGCACTGTCTTTGCCCATGGAGCTGCTCACCTTTGAGTTGGGTCAGATCCTAACTCACCCAACTTAACTCTACCAAGAGCTTCCAGGGAGCAGAAGGATCCCTATTAGCTAGTACATAAGATGGCCAAACATGTAAGACCATATCTTGACTAAGACCACRTCTTGTGGGGCTTATGCTGAGAAACAGAGGTATTGCCTATAAAGTCCATAGGAAAATTGCTGAGAAGTGTCAGGGCATTATCTCTACAGCCAACAACTTGCTGATGCTCCTTTCCCCAGCAGATTCTTTCCTACTTTCTTGAGCAAGTTACAATACAGACAGTAAATTAGCTTTTATTTTCTGCCACATTTATAATGACCTAAAGGAATCATGTCTGACCTCAGAAAATCTAATTGATTCATAAGTCTCATACCAAGTACCACAACTATCATTTATTTATAAGGTACACTTGATCTGACATGCTTCCCAAATGTTCCACTTAGCTCTTAAATATCTGTTTATTGGAAATCAATACATATAATAGACCTGCACATACCTATGGAAACTGTTATGCTTATTGAGAGATTTCTATTTCTATCTTAACATGTGTGCCACAGCCAAAGGAGAAGAGGTGACAATGGGCAGGACTGGGGTCAGTTGGGTAAATAGCACCAGTAAAATTGCCCTCTCCAGCATGTGGCTTCTACAACATGGGAGACATTTTTCTGCAGACCTCTAGACCTTCAGACCTAAAATACCTAAAACAAACTCACTGCTTGAAAGCCTTAGAGCCACAGTCTGAACCTACACTATTAAGATGCAAAAGGACTTGTAGATCAGACCAGGCTTCAACACTTCAATCTGACAGGGCCAAATACTGTTCCCTGCAGATTCCTAAGCCTCCCACTCATTACTTTTYTCAGATTCTCCATAGACATCCTAAAACCCAAATTCTCCCTGTGGGACCCTGGGCACACCTTATATGCTAGCTTGTTACTATGCAGGAAATTCYCTCCTTCTGCATTTTCTCTCAAACCATCTCTGGTTGAGGATGTTACCTCCAGTCTTGYAACTGTGGTCCCCCTACAGCTACTGCCAAGCTGTAGCACTTAGCACTGGAGTTTGTGCAGTTTGTGGAAACGGGTAGTATTTTATACCCTGCAAGACCAGCAGGACAAACTACCCTGGGTAAAGCAGCCAGCCATGAGAACAAGCTGAGCACTTGTTCTCAATCAAGGAGGAAATACAACACAACAAAAATGCTACCATCCCACTGCAGACATCCCCTGCTAAAAGCTCACTGGTTAATTACTGTCACACTGGCAGACGATGGACTTAACTCACCTTCCCAAATCACTGCATCTTGGCCCAGGGCAATGCAAGGTGGCATTGGCTGCAACCTTGGCTGGCTTTTCTGTCCAAAGCAGTAATCTCTAAGAATGTTTTGGGGCAATTACTAAATTGTAATTTTCCATTTACTTAGAAAATAGATGTTGAATATGGGAAGTACTCAGAAAAAACTTATTCTCCTACAACACAATGCACTTTGGGAGGATTGTCCAGCTCAAAGTTGCTATAAGAGGGGGTCACCAATGACTTGCACCAAGTTTGTACCAAGAGCACCCTTGGAAAGTGCTTTCACCAGGATCAAGTATCTATTCAGAGATCATGGGAGAAGCTGACAGAATCTTTGGAGGATCTCAGCTCTGCATCCAACAAAGCCCACTGCAGAGCTGAGATCCCTGGTTAAATAACTCAGCATTTTTTCCCCATCAATTTGGGGAAAAAACATCATGTCTAAATGTGACAATAAGTCTTGTCAAACACATGAAGAAAAAACAGCTCAGCTTGGAAAACAGCACCTCCATATGAGGCTCCTTTTTAATATTTCATTAAAAGTGTGGGCCTGTAACATGCTGCACCTAGCAATTGGTATACAGGCTGGGATGACAGCAAGGAGAGCAGCAGGAGCCACTCACACCTACAGCAAAAGAAACTGCATCAAACATGTCATAGCTCTTCCTAGGGGGGCTCACAGTGCTGGCTTTACCAGAAAAGAAAGCCAGGAAGCACCAGAGTCCCCCCAGTGCCCAGCAAACACATCAAGAAGTAGTCACTGACTTGTAGCGCATGGTTTAGGGGACCCTTTCTGGCCCATTCCCACAGCTTAAACATCTAGAGACTCATCCTGAGCTACAGATCGCTCCTAAACATACTGCTCAGAAACCACCCATCCTGACCAGGTCACACTCTGAAGCACCAAGGCTCAGGACATCTGGGAAACACTACACTTAACATACCACAGAGCCCACCTCGGCCTCACATTGGGTCAGCCAGGGACATTTATCTTGTGTTTGTTCTGGCCTTTGCAAGAAACAAAAATTCTTCAAATTAATTAATTGTCCTCAGCAGTAATTAATTTTCCCTAAGTAGTGAACTGAAATGACAGACCGATATTTCTGCTTGAATCCTCAGGGAAAATTAGACTGCCTCGCTATCCTCCCTAAAACCTGACGAAGTTAAAAATAGGAAGTTTAATATGCAGTCTGTAGGATTTTTTCTGCCTGTAAGGCAATCCCAAGGGATGCTTCAGCTCAGCTGCAAGCCCAAAGTCCTGTTGTCCTAGAGAAGGCAGTGACATTTAGTACCTTCCTGTGCAGTCCTGGCTCAATCAAATACTAGTAACCAGCAGCAAAAAAATCTTTGACAATTAATGTCACTGATAAGCTACAACAGACACTTTCAGACACGTGTGAAACCAGGTTTATGTTCTCGAAGCACCACAAGGAAACACAGGTTACAGCTCAGAGCAACTGGTCTTGCTTATGGGAGGAGTGTTTCACATAGGACAAGGACAACATTTCTTGAAGTAGGATTTTACTGTCTTTACCTCGAGTTCCAAACAGGAGCAGCTGGTCCCCACAGGCTGCTCTAGTCTATAGTGGTCTTCATTAGGCCCTAGAAAAGAAGTGGAGGCTTCTCTTCTGGGTCTCAAAGCATGTTATAAATAGCCAGATTATCTGGCTCTATTAGCCAGATACTTTTCTCTGTCATTCATGGTACCCTAAATAACTCGTTACTCCCAGCAACTAACAGTTCACTAGGGTAATGATATAAATTGTTTCTTTAACTGCAAAATTATAGCTATAGCCATTTTAGGTAAAAAAAAAAAAAGAAAAAACAAGAAACTCCCACACACTCGAAACCTACCACCGATTCCTTTAAGCAAGGGGGCTTCTTGTCTCAGACACATGCCCAGTTTCCCCCTCCCAAATTTCCACATCCATTTCCAGCTGTGGCAAGAAGATGGCACAACCCTGATCTCTTCCACTGTCTACCTCAAACAGCCAAACTGTGGCACTGCCTATCTGACTGAAGCAGCTACCTCTCAGCACCAAGTGTGCATCATGTTGAGTGTCCCCTGCCTCATGCTGTCCCATGCACCCTTTCCCAGGGGCAGAATGGAGCTGCTCCAACAGGAGCATGGAGCTGCTGTGTGCGGCCAGCCCAGGCCAACCTCAGCACTCTGCAAGCCCCAACACGCTCCTGTGTCACAGCAAAAGCAGCAGCAGGGCCCTGCACAGCGCAGCCACCCCTAGCAAGTGCCCCAGAGCTGGGGCTGCTGCTCCTCCTTCTCCAGAAAACAGATGGAGATCTTTTTGCTCATTTAGGATCATTAATGATTCTTGCCCATTGATACATAACCAGACTTTTCTACCTACAGGCAAGAGAAACAAAAGGTTTTTACTATTCAAAAAGCATCCGCCCCACGCCAAGCTTTTCTTAAGTCTTTCCAGTGGCATCACGCTGCTATCAAAATCCTTACAAGTGATGAATGCAAGTTTTGTTTCACTTATGCCTTAAGACATAAGAGCAAGAGAGAGAGGAAGAGGAGCAATTTTGCAAAAGAAAGGGCCATTTGTCCCGCTCCAACAGCTCTGCTTWGGTACAAATGAGTGTTCATGCAAGTGGCACTTTGCTCTTCTACCCTAATGACTGCGGCTCCCCAGCACACATACAGATATGCTCTGTACGTCCTGCCTCCGTCAGGCTTGTCAGAGCCTGCAGCTGAGGAAGAAGGAGAGTTTGTATTCCAGCTACATACTGCATCCACCTAGGAAACACACATCAAATCCCAGGGTAGGATTCAAACACCCTCAGAGCAGTGACAGCCTCTGAAAATCCAACCACAAGGCATTCACTGCAGGCTCAGACGCCCACCAGAGCTCAGGGGAATGAGACCCCCGAGCCAGCCTGTCACTCAAGARCAGCAGCAGCTCTGCATCATTTACGACGTGTATCCTGCGGCGGCAGCCAAATGTGGCACGTCGGGGGCACGGAAGTGTCACGCTTTCTGTGCATTAGCATATGCTCCAGTCAAACCCTTTAGTCATCACTGCCAAATATGTTGAGCCTCGTTACAGCCAAAATTAAGAAGTCTGAATGCACTGCTTTAGTTTATAACCAGAAAAAGGAGAAGAGATATTTAAATAGCTATAAACATAAAACATCTCTTTTCTGATAAACACTCATGTCCTGAATTATTTTTTAGCTCTTTAATACTGACTTCCTCAGGGCCAAACAGCAGRAAAGGTGACCTGGTCAGTACCGAGCAACTGCTCTTCCAGGAAGGGGGACAGTCCTTCATGTGCMCCAGTCACCCTCACCATCCTTCAGGTCTGCAAGGGACCAAGCTCTTCCTGGTAGGAGATACCCTTCTGATCTCTGCACAGTAGTAAACCAGAGGTGATACACTGGTTACTAGCTAGCAGCAAACATCAAAACTCCTGGATTCAGGTGGGTAACAGGATGCTTGTATATGGACTGGCTAAATCACTACCATAATATCCCCAGATAAAGAGCAGATTGCAAGAATCACTTCTGCAGCTSACTGATATACAGTAACAGGTTAACATATGTGTAGGGTAAAAACTTCTGGCATTTACAAAACAAATTCTCTATTCCAGAAGGATGTCAAATAAGTGAACTAGCTTCACCCAACTGAATGTGTAAATGCTAAGAGAAACTTCCACACTGGACAATGAAAATCAATTTTGGGTTAATTAACATTTGAGAGTCAAAGGCTGCCTGACAGTGTGAACAGGGAGAAACGAAGCAGTATCACCAAGGTAATTCCAGAGCACTGCAAAGTGGCTTTTTATCCCAGGCTTTCTGCTTACAGGCAGGCTCACGCAGTTTGCATAACTATAGCTCTAAGTAGGATAAATATTCAATTCTTGAGCAATTCCTTGTTCAAGTATTACTCTTCCTGGGGCAAAAAGAATAGCAATATGTAGACAGATATTAATTTGTGTCCATTTCACACTGAAGTGATCTCAGAAACACTGTCATACCTAATTTTACAGTGTGCAGCCACGAACACTTCCTCCTGCCAGCACCAGACACGTTGCTCCTTCTGCAGTGCCTCGCTTGCGTCACGCTGCCCTGCAGAACTGACGTCCCCAAGGCTACTGCTAACAGCCCAGGTCACTATTTGACTGGAGAAAAGGCAACGCCAGAAGCACAAGCCCTTCACCTTTCCATGTGGGGCAGTGACATCCAAAAGTACCAGCTTAAGTGCATGTAGCATAAACCCCATAACACAAGTGAGGTGTAGCAACAGCTGGTCTTGCATTTCCCCATTTCCCACACTAATGACCAAGTTAAAGTTCACTCCCATCATCTTCTATCACTCAGAGTGGCAGGCAGCTGAGGAAGCACTTGGAGTTTTCCATGCATCAGCTTAAACATGTATGCAGTTCTTTTGCTATTAAGCATTATGTCCCCTGCTATTACTTGTGATCCAATCCAGTCTGCCTTCAGTTCCCCCCCACACCCCCAAGTGTGGAGAGCCTGGTTATAAGGAGTTTGTAAAGGAAGTTGTGCACGAAGTAGAAAATACACAAAGCAAATTATCTGGTAGAGACAGAGAAGCTCCTTCTTTATATAAAAACTTTTACAAAAAATATTGTAAAGCTTCTTGTGGGTAACACAAGCTATCTGCACGTGACTAGCTCTAGCCCATCTACACAAAGCTACCGTTGTGTGCAAAGGGACACACAAGCTTGCAGTTGCACAGGTTTAAGCCACCTTAGCACAGGTGCAAAATAACAGCTAAGGCAAACACAGAAAACCTGTCAGTCAAAAGGAAAAAACTCCCATATTTGGGAGCATGATTCCCATTGCCCAGCAAACCTCAGTTACCTGCACTGCAACCACCAAAAGGCAAACTGGACTCTGGACCTGGCAATGCTTCCACGATAGTGGCAATGGCAGCATGGAGCATAAAAACACAGGACTGAGGGAATTTCAGGCACCTTCTTTCAGGATGACCCTCAAAACGCTGAGCACTTGATGCTATTTGCATCAGCATGCAAGCAAGCCAAGAGCAAAACGTGTCCGATCTTTCAGTCGGCAGCTGAAGCGGGCTCGCATTCAACAGCACATCCTGCCAATATTTCTTCGAACACCCAACTGATACATATCCTTCAAACCCGGGCTGAAGGAACAGGCTGAACACTGCGGTGTCTTAATTTTATCTTCAAGCACAACTCAAGATAGCAACCAGTTACTGGCGCTACATTGCAAGCGCAGACAGAAGTTCTGATCTGCCTTAGGCCAGTTTTCAACTTTGTCTGCCAGAATTGGTTACTCGAGTCAAATTCTAACAGCCTGAAGAAAAGACTGGGGCACATGAGTGTCTCTGATGATTTAATTCAGCTGAGCAGCAAACTCTTCAGGACTGTCCTAACTACAGACACTACTACTGATTCTGAAAGACAGAAGTGCAAGCCCAATGCTCCAAAAGACATGGAACTAGTCTCCAGGTCAAGGGATGAAAAGAAAAAGACAAGTAGTCTTTGTATAAAAGATATTATACTTCCAGGATGCTGTTGGCCTATGGATAGGGCACAGGCAGGGCTCCTCTAGGGATGTGGACACAACAGCAACTTCATCAGTCTTTCACAAACAGGTCACTCACAATGGTTTTGATTCAAGCTCGCTATGCAGTTKGTTCTGCAGACCCCAGCCCAACACTTGCTCCTTGCTCATACCTGCTCCCCAGGCAACTCTGCAGGCATGGAGAGGATATCTTCAGCATTTCTCATATCCTTCTGCTCTCATCGTTTGCAGAGGCTCCAGAAAAAAATCTGCTTTAATTTTGTTTTCCTCTCTCCAATCCCTCTCCCTACCCTATTTTTTCTACTGATTGAGGAAGTCAGAGAGTCTTGTCATGCTGCTGAGGGGAAATTGTGACAGGAGACAGATGCAGGAAAAGCATCAGGCCAAAATTTTTCCTCAGACATGCCAACATCTTTATGGACTCAAGACAGATGCGCTCACCTGCCTTGCTCAGCCATCTTCCAGATTACTGCAACTAGTTTGTCTCTCATACATGTAAGGGCCTCAACTGTTTGGCAACCTGCAAACAGAGCCCTATTTCAAGAACTGCAGTGGCAGTGCTAGTGGCCAACCACTCCTCACAACAGCCCTTCTGTGTCTGCTGGCCTGCAGCACAGCAGATCTCGAGCAGAATGCCAGCACCTGAAACGGGAGGCATTCCCATCCCTGCTGCCAAGGACACAGATGTCCCCAGCCCAGCAGCCCTCATAAACCTGAGCTGAGTGGCAGCATTTTGCATGCACGTCAGARGACAAGGAGGAGTGGCCTCTGCAGGTTGCGAGTTTGGAAAGTCTGCCAAAATAACCCCCAAACACTGCAAACCAACAAGGAGGAGCTTGAAGCACACAGATGCTGCTGTTTGAAGGCTACAGTATTTATCATGCACTAAACTGGCTAGCAGAGTTCCTTGTGACACAACTGTCCTCTCGTAAGGGCAAAAGCTGCAGATTATACAGTCCTACCGAGTCCTCACAGCCTGCAATAACACTCCAAGTTTATGAACCTGTGATCCTGAACAAAATTATTAACCAAGACAGCATAAATGCCCCCTGGCCAACACTGTGGAAAAACAGCAACTTATACTTCTGCAAATAAAATTGAAAGCTGTTCATTTGTAAGGGTGGTTATTTTTAGTTTGGAAGAGTTGTTTTTAAGCTTTTTTTGGACTTCTCAGTTACGGTACATTTTTCTTTAATTAGTTTAGCTCAACCAACAAAGAGCAGAAATTGAGCAGCAAGGGTCTGCACATAAAAGCATTTGAAACTGCTGGCTAGCTAATACTGTCTAAGYAGACATTGCAATCTGCCTGTCAGACTTATTAGAGGGCAGTATTGTGTTCTGTGTATTACATTACTATTATTGTATTTTCCAGGAGAATGAATTATCCACTGGTAATGATTTCACATGGGTAAATGAGGCTGCTGGGCTCGCCTCATTAGCATCTTTTCTTTGGCCCCAGTCACTTAAATTARATATTCTCCTGGACCATATGAAGTAGCAAGTGTTTACTCAAGCACTTTTACCAACCTGACAACACAAGTGCTTCTGCATCAAGCATTTTTTTTCCCCCTCAGTTAAGGCATACATAAGCTACAGGAACAGGAGAATTTTAACAGGAAAGATCTGAACATTACCCGCTTACCCTGGGCAGAAGCTCCTGCTTCAACCACCTTCTTTCCCCTGTCAAACACTGTCCAGGGCAGCAGTTGATGGGAGTACCCCACAGTAGACACTTGCATCACAAAGCAGCCCTGGACAGCCCAGTGTGAGGCGAGATGCAGACAGGACAGGGCTGCAGCTCTCTGCACAGGGACAGCACAGGCAAACACAGAACAGACAAGCTGGGCACCAAGCAAGGACTTATGGCATTTTTAAGTGTGACTAGAAGACAAACAAAGACCCAGCAGCAAAACAGTCAGTGGAAAACACTAGARAACCACCAGTGGGGAAATGACCACTCCAAACACAACTGGCTACACGGCCTCTAATGACTTGGCTGGCAGTCTCTAGTGGGGGAAGTTCATCCATCCATTCAGGCTCTGGATCTAAGACTTTCAGTGTGTCCAACCACTCACATTTACACAGAAAATGGAAAACTCCAGTCAATGATATTACTGTGTGCAGCAAAAGGCAGGTCGTGCTGGGATGTGATGTAACATGTAACCCAAATGTGATGCAATCCAACAAGGCTGCTGGTGAGAACAGGAACTACCAAAAGAAATACGGGCAGATGGCAGAATCCAGTTCCTGGAATGACTGATGAGACATTAAATTCCTTTTAAAGAATAATTTAAATTCATTGCTTTAAGTCCTTTCTGCTTAATTAGCAAAATGGTAAGCTGCATATACAGCTAGATTAGAAAATRAAAAGCACTTTCATATGGAAAATGTAAAATAGTACTAGCTATGATTGAGAAAACCTCTTTTATGATGGCATAAACTTAACTCTTCAAAGGCAACATGCCTTTTGGTAGTTGGGCAAGTAGCAGGGGTATCCCCTCCTCCCCGCCTCAAAAAAGTGTTTATTTCAGTGCTTGCAGTGCTCTCAGCTGATGATGGCAGCAGTACAGCTGTCCATGGTCCAGCACCAGCTGTAGCAGATGTGCACACAGGAATGATCRCCAATATAACTTTCACCATCACCACACAGGAAAGACTCTCAATGAACACTGCAAGCTTTTTTGTACCTAACACCTTCATAACAGCACCATTTATGAAAGTCATTTCAGGTGAAAGGGATCCAGGCAAGATGAAGTGTGCTGAGCATGAAAGACTTGAGGAAGCTCCACTTAGTTAAAGAAGGAGGTTCACTCTTTCTTGGACACCACCAATTCAACTCTGACTCTGTTAATCTTTAACACCCAGCAGGCTGAGCTGCAAATTGTGCAGGGGCAAATCAATTTGTCTTCAGCTCTTAGAAAAAAAAAATTTAAATCACTTGAGTGGCCCAGTTTCTCTCAATATTTAAAGGTTTGAGCTCCAGACAATTCAAGGAACAGAGATGGAAGACACTGTAGAGTAGGTCCACTTGGTTAATAAAACAATAGTGCGATATTTAAACTTCCCAAACACACTTAGCCTGGTGAGTAGTCAGTTGTTCACTCAAAAGCACAGATGACAGAAAGCAGCTTAGTGTGGGGAACAGCTAGTTGTCATTGAGGACAGGTTCCCTTCTTCCACATCACCTTTCTAGCTCAAGGATGCACCTTATCCAACACTTAGACATTCCTCAGGAACACTTGGCTTCAGGTCCAAACCAAATCCCAAGTTTTCAGAAAATTACAGCACTCAGATTTATGAGACAATTAAGAATCATTCCAAGTCCAAAATTGGGGTAGTTATGCTGTAACAGACTGTTCTACAAAGCTCTAAAAGCAAAGCCAAATTCAGGTCAAGTTCCCARGAACAGCACAGACTCTGCAAAACACCGCGTGCTGCAAGGTCTATCCACAACAGCATCTTCAAGAAGTTGTGCCTTTTGCAGCTCACTGTTACGGGCCTCAGAATTAGCCTTTACAGATTCTTATATGCCCTTAATAAGTTTTCTGTGTCCAAACATTATGCAGAAGCCAAAACATAGCTTGACCTCAGTAGCTCCAATGGCTCTTCAGATAAATTGGACCATTTTATATTAAATGCTCCTGAATCAGGTGGATGCAAAAATATTTGCTAAGTTCAGCCCTAGTCAGCCCTAAGTTTAGGGATGGGCAGCAGGTCAGTCAGAGCACAACCAAGTTCAAAAGGCTACAAAACCAGCCCAAGACACTGAGAGCCCTAAACAGCCCCCTGGGCTGCTCACTGCAAGTCACCCCTCACAGCAGGGGCAGCTCCCCAAAATAAACCCAGATCTGACATCCCAATAGCAGAAGTACCTTATTATTGCAGAAGTACCTTATAAATATCAACTACCTCAGACAATGGAAAACCCTTCATCAGCAGCAATCAACCCTTCAAAAGTAATTAGCTTTACTGAGTTACTAGGAACACAAGAAAGTGTGTGTACAGTTAAAACGAGGCAGGAGATACTTCATTAACTGGAGGAAAGAAACAAGAAATTTGTTTGCAGCTGATAATTGTTCTCTGCCCCATCTTTGCACAAGCARTTACAATTATTAGTCTGTCATTTTCAACATCAAATACTGAGGTAACTAAATAGACAAAGRCAAGGTCAGATAGAGAAAATAATCAAATTTAAAATTGTATATTTTTTTCCAGCTGAGATCTCTCCCTTCTTCAACCACTGTTAAGGACATACTTATTTCAAGCAAGTCCCCCTGGTCACATATGCTGGAGTGCAGCATAACAAAAAATAATAGTTTAAGAACAATTATACTTCAAATTTGCTAGGATAACAATTTGCACAGGTAAGTCAGATARCCACTATACTGAATTTAATTCCCTGTGACCAGTACTTCTCTGGATTCTTCTTTGTGAGCAGAAAAACTACAGAGGTGAGGCCTAGCTATCACTATCTGTGGATCAAAGCAGCACTGTGGAAGAAGGCCCTTTTGAAAAAGTTGAAAAAGACTCCAGGGCCTATGCTCATCTATAGAGTTCAGGGCAGGAGGATGTTCATCTAGAGAAAAAAATGAAAATATACAAACAATAAAGTGTCCATTATAAAATGGAAGGGGTATTTGCCTCTGTCAAAAAGGGATAAAGCTTTACATTCCTCAAAAATATAGTAAAAAGGGGGGAATATAAGGAATCGATTMCAACCTTTCCTCTCAAATAAGGAAATTAGAAACACTGACTTTCATAATGTTAAAATATTTTCATATTTTCAAGGAGCACAGCCTGCATCTGGGACCATGTCAGGCCAAAAATCACATTAGCACATCTCTTTTACAGTGCAGCCTGCTTGGTTCTCACTTCTCCAARAGAAGAGCTATAAATTTTTCTACCTACTGTAAAAAGCAAGTTGATGCTGTTGCAGAAATACACATCCTACACTAAAGGAATCTGCCTTGTGATTAACTAACAGCAGTATTCTAGCAGGGATAATTTAACCTCCATCATTTCTCACCTTTTCAAAAATGACAATTTGGGTACTCTAAAAATCTTTTCCCCCCATTATTCTCTGACCACAGGATGTGTAGCTTGCAAAAAAGTTCCCTTTAGTTCCCTTTAGTCTTATGCAGCTAGTTTTCATTGACCTGGACTGSAGAAGACAACGTGCACATAAGAAATTTGTGCTTGCCCTGGAGTGGACTGAAACATCACTTACCTGAAAAAAACCCACTCCATCACATTCAGCATGTTGCTGCACTGATTCATTGCCCTGTTAAGCATACTGGCTCCTTAGTAACAATGAAAAATTGTTTTACCTTGTATGTAAAAAAAAATTATTTGTATGTAAGAGTCACAAACAACTCCAATTTCTGTTTAGATTTTTTTCCCTCCATTCTTAACATAAGAATGGACTGCCTAGTCCAAAACCCCATCTCCTGCAGCGTATTAGCAGGCATCCAGGAAAAGAGACAGAGCCAAATGTAGGAAACAAAATTCTTGTCCCTAATACTCTATTCCCTACCCATTTTCCATGCAAGGTTTAAACTATGACTTGTATTTAGCAGTCCTCTGAACTCAGGGATACACAACATTGATCAACCTTGACTTTAAAGTCATTGCCCCCCAGACAARTTGGTCAACACCATGTGCAGCCTCTCATGGACACAGCCCAGTCCCATGTTCTAGGAGAGTTAGAGCAGACACCTGACCTCCTTCCCAGACATTTTACAGAACAGTCCCAAACCAGGGTCTCAGCTTCACTTTCATGGGGAATTATCAATGATTTAGAAACACAGCCAAAACTGTAGATGTTAGAGTCAAACTTCCTTGCCATAGTCAGCATAAGGCTGTGGAGTGAAAGCCTTGACGACGCACAGAGCTCTATCCAGAGGGATTATGAGCTTGCGTCACCCCTCAAGTCAGCTGTTCYGCTGGCAGGACACATATCCTCTGAGCTGATCACTGCTCCAGCAGAGTCCTTTGGAGCTCATCTTTAGACAACTTAACAGCACCAAAGATAGAGCAGCACTGAGACTAGAAACATGGAAAACCATTACTGCTCTCCCCTCCCTCCCAAAGCCAGGCAGCAGAGCCAAACCACATAGCGCTGACTAGCATCTCATGTGTCCTCTATGGACCACCTGGATTCACCTCAAGTTTTCACCTCAAGCAGGAAGCAAACATCTTCATGAGTTTTAAGTGTTTTCAGTATAACATTAAGCACAACAGAAGCCCAGGTCTTCACCAAATTGAGCCAAGATATTATATGTAGTTTCTGAAATTATTCAAATATTTGCCCCCACAAAATTCACATCCCACTGCCAACAATGTGACAGGGATACCCTCTGCCTGCAAGCAACTATTGTCTAGAGCAGACCATAGCCATCTCAGAATTCATGCACCAGAGGCGTTACACTCAATAGTAAGAGATCACTGAGGCATCTTTAAAGGCTTGAGTTTGCTAAGTTTAAAGCTTGAAGCTATTTCTCTGTCCACTAGAGGAAAGGATGATGCTCTTCAGAGAAAGAGCATGTCCTGCCACTGCTCTAATCAAAGACTTCATTGCCAAGCCAGGACGCAACACARTTGCATCCACTTCCCCCGTTACTTCTTTGGATATTTACAGTATGGGAAGATATGAAGCAAGTTTACAGACTGTAAAACACAAAAGGAAACAAAAATCCTGTCTGTAGCTTCCACCTGCACTAGACTGCAATTTAAAGCATCAGTTCTTAACCAGCCCTAATTTGAGACACTTTTCCAGAGGACATCTTCCCTTTTGCAAGAACAGCATGTGCTTGGCAACACCTGCATCTGCTATTACTCTCAAGGGTTCTGACTTGCAAGTGCACCTTACTAGTCGTGTTGACAAGGACCATATTTCATATATATTTACTGATTAAAAGCTACATTAAAGCACAGCACAGGTTGGAAGCATACATACCAATAATATAGAACAAGCCACTCTACAGAGACTTGCCAATTTCCACACATAAGCATTCAGATTTCTCAGATGAGGACATTTGAACTTGCAGCTAACCTTCAACAGCTCCAAACAGGTTAAGAAATGGATGGATGGAATTACTGAGCACCTTTTATCTCTAAGCAATTCAGACTGGAGGATCAAAATGATAGAAAAATCTCATGCRACTTTGAACATTTGTGTAATCTGGGAACATTGTTCCACATTAACCATCTCTGTGCAGTTATTACCTGGTGTGACAGTACACATCTTCATCCTCAAGGCACAGGGCAGACCAAGTATTCGAGATGTGATGTTGGCCAACACTGCACACCACAGTCACATGAAGGTTGTATAAACCTTCAGTTATGAAAGAGAGGCTAACAGCAGAAGCAACAATCCCTAATAGCAGTATTTGAAATGCAGACCACAGGYGAGATTGCAGAAAGGCTAGCTTCCAGGCTGCATTTGTGTCTCTTGTTTTTACATCAAGGTCATAAGCTGGACACTTCTCTCCTCCTTCCCCTCCCATCCAAAAAAAGTATCTTAGAAATGTTTTGTTTCATCAAGTTAGTTGATTCTTGTTGCGAGAAACCCATTAACTGAATGCCATGCAAGCCATCAAGGAATTATTTCTCTTCTCAAAGATCTGAGACAAGTAAGGCAGGGCAAGCCAGCCAACTGATAAGAAACACCTGTGTACATGCCATGAGCTCTCACCCAACACAGAATAACCTGAATCTGTTCAACTTCCAAAGAAAGAATGCTGAAAGTGTCTGAATTGCTTTGCATTTGCYGGTCTGTCTCCAGAAAGTATGAACTTGGGTAAATATACAGATTAGGTGATTCTTGGCATTATACAATCCATTTATGTTCACTAGTGAGTTCAATCTGTACTCATTTTAGGAAAAAACACACTAYTCTGTCTCCATGAAATAACAACAAAAAGTGAATTTTTAAGTTTAACCGAGTGGTACTTTTGTRTTGCACATGTTTGCAGAGGATGTTCATGTCCACAAGCCTTCTACAYTGACAGCTTTTGAAACTTGTATAGGAAGAGACAAAGTTCTTCAGGGAGGCAAGGAACAGGATATAGTATCATCTTCCCAGATCCAAGGCCACATGCAAATTTCAAGGCTTCAAAAGACTGWATAGACTTCAGCACTGCCACACAGTGGAGAGCAGGAAGGCAAAACAAGATGCATCATATTGTGATCCAACAAATAACAATACACAAAAATTATGATGAGTTCCCAACCTTGCAGAGAAGGATTTTGAAAACCTGGATAAAGTGCAAAGAACCACCAAGATAATGATTAAAGAGCCACAAAGCTGGGCTTAGAGAAAAGTTTCAGAGGTACCATCTGTTTTGCTTAATGAAGAGGAAAGGTTAATATGACAATCTGACCGCACAGTTTGCAAGTATCTACATAAAACAGCAGAAATTTGATCAAAGAGCTTTATCTTTCAGCAAATAAGGCCTAAATACAAAGCTGGCCAAGTGCTGGTCCAAACTAATGCATGTTTATGATAATTAACATTATCACTTAAGGCTGATACCAACACTATGGTTATAATAGCAATCACTATCAGTAAGGTTGATTCCACAACAAAGGTTATCATGGATTCAATATCACACGTTTGATTCAAATATAGCAACTTTTTCCCTCTCGGAGGTGACTTGCTAGACAGAATATGAATTTGAGGCACTCTGGGGGTTTTCACAAGCCRCTTTGTGTGTCCCCCGAGACCCCCAGAGCGGGAGCACTGCTCCAGGCTGGGACTGCAGTATGTCACTGGGGACTGGATCTGTCACTCTGGCAGCTCTCCACCAACATATGCATTCAAACAGCACCCAAGYGCTGTGGTGCTTCAGTCAAGATCTTATTCCACAGGGACCTGGAGCAAAACCTCAGCTAGAGGTTTCTCCATTAATTCCCAATACCAACCATCTATTTTTGACTTAGCAGATTGTTGTGATARGCTAAGTCAGAGCTTCTGGTGGGCCCTTAGGCTGAATACAGTGCATTGGCAAGCCTGATGAGTATATCCGAGAGCCACCTTGAAAACAACCTGACCATGTTAAGGAACATAGGACTAAATGCTGTAGAGGTTACATCTGTTAGGCAGTTCCACTCCTGTCTACCACCAGTTTCRGTCAGGATGTTTTCTCAGAGTCAGAAACATGAATATAACGACAAGGAACATTTATTTTGCAGATATCTTAATTTCAGAGGGGCCAGGGGACATATGAGGTATCCTGGGAATCCCTACTTTAAACCCAGCTGTTTTATACTACACAACAGCATTCACTGGATCCTGTCTTCCATCATGGCTCCTTTCCTCTTCCATCCCTCACATCTACCAGCAGAAAGCAACACTTCCTTCTCTACATCCTAGATACAGACACCATCTATAAAGGGAATGCGACTACACAGAAGTTTGCTGATGCCTAGACAGCCCCACAAGAAGCTGTTGGAGAATTTCTCAAGATAGGGGCCTAGAGGCAGGAGGGAAGAGGGGCTCTGCATTCAAGCAACCTTTAGAACCTACAGATAGCAGTGGGCTGGCTATAATTAATYAATCAAATTAAATTGAATGGAGAGCCAGACCCCAGGAATGGCAGTGGGGAGCTTAACCCCAGACTGCGTGTGGGCTGCTTCCTGGGACAGTTTTTGCAGGAAGGGCTCTGCTGAAAGACTCACACCTTAGTCCCTCTGCRGCACCAGCCACTCCGCTCCTGCTATTCCTGCACGGAGCTGCTAATGTTTCTGGAGCAGGAGGGAGCCCATCCCCTTCTGGCAACACAGGCACCTCATGTAAATTCATTGAATAAATGCAGTCAYTTCTCTCAGCTGATCCAGCCCCACGTGCATGTGCTGACACTGTGCCAGGCCCTCCATGCAGCCAACTCTCCCACAGTTCATCCCTCCTGAAGGTGAAACTGTTCATCACCCTCATCAGCGTTTTCTCCCTTTCCTTCTCATCCCCCTCCTGCCCCAAACTGCCACCCGTGAAATTCCTGGCCCTCCTGCCTCATGGGAGCTTTGCTTTTCACAAGGTAAGATGTTACCTGGACAGGGCCTTAAAAGAGACCTTGGAAAGTCAAAATGTGTTACAAAGTTATTTTAAGCTGAAAAACTGCATTTCCTTCAGCAGTCTCTAGAGCCCTTAAATTGCTTCTGACTTGAAACAAATGCACAAAAACCCTCTGTTTGTCTCCTTACTGAGGCTCCATGGTAGCTGTGGCCCACAAAGATGTTTCCCAAACACCAGGAGATAAAAATAACTAGAAGCAGAACTGGAACATCCTGCCYGCATCCTCATCCTGGGCTTCAGCTTCTGCAACCGACCCACGTGAGACTGACAGCCAAACAGTGGCAAAACCTGCAGCTCTTCATGGAAAAGGAAATTTATGCTGGAGGAATTCCAGCTAGCTCCCTTCTGCCTGAGTTTTTAGGAAGTAACTACCTAACTAGTAACTAGTCTAAGTCAGCCTGAATRAAGAACTGAGGCAAATGCAGGAGACCGTCTCTGCATGTCACGTTCCCAAGAGATCAGGCTGCATTTTCATCATATTAGCCTGAAGTCAGTACTATTACATACGTACAGCTATGTACCTGCTTAGCTATACACAGTATTGTCTTTAATTTGGGCATCACGTAGGTTTACACTGTTCTGTATATGGCTCCCTCCACACGCTTTAGGCTCAGAGGGGACACACTCATATTTTAACTCTGCCTATCTTAACGCAACATAAAAGGGAAGCACAGTTGACTGCCCCAAACAAACTGCCCCTGGAGTGGAAAAACACTTATTCAGACATCTCTCAAGTCAGGCCAAAGCTGGTGACAGTCCTGTCCCCACTTTTAAACAGGGGCAACTCAATGTATCAGGTAAGAGGCCCAGCCTTGACAGCTGCAATAACACCCATCCAAGAGGCTGGCAATCCACCCCRATGCTTCTCCTAAAAGTCAGGAGTTCTGTGGCCACAATTGCACCAGATTTTGAAAGCTAAATACATCAAAGAAAAAAGTTTAAAATGCAACGCACTGAAAATAGATGCACACCCACAATGAAGTGCAGTGAAAAGCACCACACCACAGCAAAGACCCTCTGCAATTATTTTTAAGGCTCCTTTTATAACATTCTCCACGCTTTCCCCTATGTTAACAAGTSTGAAAGCACTGCTGGCACTAAACTAGAGCCTTGGCAGACATTTATCACCAATCACTCCTYCAGTAACTTAGCGAGTGCACCTGCAGAGATGCACAAACACGGAGGCAAGAGGCCCTGATCCTCATCTCAAAGYTTTTGTGATGCTCAGAAGCTTAGACCTAGATTTTCTTCCCTACGTGCTATTTAAAGAACTGCTAAGTTAAAAAAGGCAAATGACTTTCTTAAAAATATTAGCTAAAAATCATAACAGAAAGCTCCAGCTGCCCCGCACAATGAGCCAACACAGAGACAACTAAAACACAAATTTTCCTCAGTTTTCCAGCAGACTCCTCCAGAGGTAGGATCCTCTTTCATCAGCTCCTTCCTACTTGTCACCTCTTCTTTATAACCCCATCTAGCASTAGCTCAACACTGCCACTTCTGGTAGATCAGGAGTCTGCTGGGGGAAAATTCAGGAGTTTTTCCCTACATTACACCATAACGTGCACACAACTAACCTGTAGCTCGCAGCCATCCTTTTCCTAAGGAGACGGATGTTGAGCACAGCTGAAGCTACCAGGGAAGACAGGCCAGGGTTTCCATGGATATGAGAGCCTGAGCTTCCTGCCTTGGAAAGGATGCACTGCACCAACCGCTGCTAGAGAGGCAGAATCACGGGCAGCTGTGTGATACTGCTCTTCAGTGTTACACATGCAGGCACCAACAAAAGCTTTTTGTGACAGCTTAGAGATCTGTGGCCTTAAACCCTGCTGATGCTTTATTTTTATTCTATTTGATGCTTTATTTATATTCTATTGAACTTGTGCTGTGACAGTATTTGCAGTTCGTGTACCAAAGGTAAGGCTTTTTTCTGACCTTTGCTCACCTGAGCTGGCCTCACTAGTCCCGAGAAGGGGTCAGTGCTCCAGGATACGGCATTTATTACTGCAGCCTATCAGTTCATGAGCTGCCTGTGCCACAGGAGGTATGACACAGGTGCAAGCTGCTCTCTGGGCATAAATAGAAAGCTTGTGCTTGAATACCCTTGGAAAGCAGAATCTGCAAGCATGAATTTGCAAGTCTGTCCCATTAAACTCAAAGGTTAAGGCTCAGTGACGTAAACACACACATATGCCAAGCTACAAACCCAGCCCTCCCACAAAACACACTTTCCTTCCTCAGACCATCCTGAAAGTCAAACACTTTTCCATCAAAACGCTGTACTAATTCAAACTTAAATGCTGAAGGGCTGACAGATGCCAATACATCAGAGGAATGACATAACTGAAGAGCCCCTCAGATTTACAGAGTAACGACTCTCCCGGGCATGGAGCATCACAGCACTGATCCTGCTGAAGGTGCTAGAATAGCATCACAGTGATGTTAATTCCTAGACAGGTGTGTGTATATGTATATATTTTTAGAGCAGAAAAGTGATTTCAGGCTTATTTTGGGATGGTAGTTTTCCAGGCCAGGGATAGACAAGGAAGTGGTAACTTGCATCCTGGTTGACGCCTGCCCAACATGGTGGAGCTGCTCTTTATGTGAGCGCAACTGAAAAGTATTGAGCTTGGCCTAAAGATGCCAAAAGTCTGTGTTCCCATCTCCTCCACCTGCCATCCATGCCACTGCCCAGCAGATCAGCAAGCAGGACTGCCTACAAATGAGTGAAGGTTGGAGTCTTTTTGATTGCTTCCTCAAAGAGCTATATAACAAAGACTAAAAGGAGGGAACTGCTAGATTTATCAGATATTTCAATATAATCCATGTAATTTGTTAATTAGTAGTAGCAGAAAAACAATCAGAAATCTTTGTGAAACAGAGAAAGGGATTTCTTGATCCCTTAATGCCAGTCTTGTTGGTTGAGCAAGTAATATTGAGTTTCAAAGTTGACCTGGCAAGCTATAAACAGATTCAAAAATAAGCACAAGGGAGAAGCACAAAAGCAACCTGATCTGTAATGCTGCTAACTCTTGGTTGGAGCGCTGGCATCTTCATTTCAACTTTTTATATGCACTGTGACAAGCAGTTAAGCCCCTCACTAAATCATGCTCTAGAAACAATGCTGACATTGGGCAAGAGCCATGGAAACAAAGGTCTACTGGAATGGAACAAATACCACAAAACCAACACTTTCTCACCAGAAACTCTCCATTTGCTCTGCTCAACAGCCAAGGTGCAGCCTACTGTGACTGCAGATCTAGGAGGTGCCAAGGTCTCCACAGCAAAGCCTTGCATTCAAATGTCATCCAGTCAAGAGCTAAATGACTCCAGAAACCAGCAAGCATCCCAGTCTCCATCCACACATCTCTCACTTCCACCAGAAAGGCTCACACACTGGATAGCTCCTGCAACAGCAGGACATTCGCAGTGCAACACACCTACGCAACAAAGTGCAGACCATCCATTTGTTTGCTGTGTTTCAATACTATATGATTGGAGACTGGACAGCAACTAGTATTACCAACAGACACAGATCTTTGAAAAACAGACATCTTCCACACAGAGCAACAATGAAACACTGGTCTGCTGAAAGATGTTTGAAGCTAAAATCAAAACAAAACTAAAAACTCAGATGTATCTTACTTTCTGAATTAAGCACAGGCTTTTCAACAAATGACTAAATTGGTATGATTCATAAGGAACTGGGAGGGCCAAGAAAACAATATATTTTTATAAATTATATCCTCATACATAAGATACAAACAGCTAAGTAGGATATCCTCTTAAATATCCTTTGGAACAATAGCCAAGCATCACTTACACTAGGATACTTTCATGTTCTTAGGTTTCTATTCAACTCTTGGGATCCCAGGTCCTGCCAACTGAAAAATTGCATCCTGAAGAACACCCACTTACCTCTAAACCACCAAACAGCATACACACCTACCTCTGGGAAAAATATACACTTGAGTTATGTAACTGTTCCTCTAGACTCCCTAATTTACCAGTTTATTTTTTCTTCTTTTTTGAAGCTGGAATTCAAAGGCTGGCTTTGAAGACCTGGTTATGTCTCCACAAGCAGAAGTCAGGAGAGCACAGCCTCCACTTTGCCACCCAGAACAAAGGCAGTTCTGCATCCCCAGCACACTCCAGGTCTCCAGGTCAGTGTTACTCCCCTTCAGGGTATGGGGAGAGTTGTAAGCAGCTAAAAGCTTTTGAGGGGGTCATTGAACTTGCATTGATAAAGGCTGTAGTWTTCCTAGGAGAGTTAGGATGCTGGCAGGTGGAAAGGTGCAGAAAAAAAGTTAGGAGACCTAGATTTTAGTCAACTCTGCAAAAAATTCCAGACAAGTGCAGAGAACTAACACCTCTAGGTACTGAGACGGTTATATAATCGCGTCTTAGGAAACAATAGAGCTTTTGAAGGACCTCTAAACACAAGGATTAGCAAGTGCTCGAACACAGCTTAAGTGCTGTGGCACTTTATTGCTATTCTTGCTGACCTTCCATCAGTTCCTCTATGCCAAAAGAGGGCAGCACTACCTTCTTCTCTAAGGCAGAGTCATCCACTTTGGAGCCATGTCCRCAAATCCTTCCTCTACAAGCCCCCAGGCTTCCTCCATTGCTATCATCAAGAATTGTCTTTTAGATCTGACTTTAAGCATGAAAACTTAATTTTCATACATTATCAGAGTAATGATAATAATGGCTCATGCATCTGATGTTTTAAGTCAAAACATTCTGAAATTTGAACTAATCTAAAATATTTGAGAAAAAATATTAATGTATTTATCTTCCCTTACACCACAACTACCAACTTCCTGCAACTTGTAGTTCAGGCCTCCATTCTTTTATGAGAATGTCCCTGGAGAAACAGATCTGTATATGATGCAATACATATACCATAAACACTGGGACGCTGAATTTCCAGGTGTGCTCGCTTGGGGCACTACGGAAAAGGTGCTTATTTCCAACTCTGTTACTATACCTGCTATTCCAGCACTTTAGAGGGTGACCTTGAGCAAGTTGCTTCTGTTCAGCGCCTCATTTTCCTCCTTGTAGCACAGATAATGTTACYGTCTTCCCCTATGAATCACTGGTATCCATGAATGCAAACAGCTGTGCAACAGCTCAGTATTGCACATCACTAATGCTCACGTTTCACCAGACAGGCTATTGGTAGGAGCAAAGAGGGGCATCTTTTCCAGCTGCCACACGTGGCTCCTGAGCCCTTGCATCATTTAGAGACAATACTAAAACCAGTGTAAAGGTAAGCATTTTAATTTGCAGACAAGAAAAAAGATGTGTCATTTGAGCATATTTAACATATTGTACTAGTTTTAAACTAGAAATAACAAGAGAAAACAATTCAACATTACTGAACTGATTTCTATCTCCCAGTTTTTCCATTCCATATTTTTACTTAGTCTGGAAAAAAAGCTGGGCTTTGCAAAGAAACAAGCCAGATCATTTTCAGAAAGTGTTTTCCATTTTTCAAAGGGCTCCACCTGGTATTGGTAAAACAGCTACATTGTTCAGGCATATAATACGAGCTACAAGACACAGCTAGGTTTGCTTAAGTGCGAMCAACAAATAAATACATAAGAGCTTATGAGTCATTGACTTAAGAGATGCACCAATTCTTCTGATTTCAATAGCAGCAGAACAAATATCAAGACAAGACAGAAAACAAAAGGAGCATGACAAGGCAAATATACCAGGAGTATCCACTGACAGATGCTTATCGACCTGGGCATGTTTCTCAATTGTAAACATACATTTTTACTTAAGTCTCTTATCCTGACCAGGCATGTAAAAACCAACACTGCTACATCCATGCTATTAGGTTGCYCTCTCACTTGTGCAGCTATCGAGGCACCAGCAGGATGTAGTTGCCTTGACTCTCAGTTTAGCAATAGCTACAGAGAGAGGGTCTGGGTCAAGATATAATAGAGTTACAAAAGAAAATTCTGCTCTCAAGTGCTGACCCATKAAGGGAGACTGGGGCTAGGGCCACTGAGTCCCCTCCCACCTGGGAAAYATTTGAAATACATTTCTGACAAGTGAAAAACTGCTGATCTGCTATAGTTCAGCTTGACCTCTTGTCCCTTAGAGAACGGAGAAAATGGAAGAAAATAAAGACACAAATAGTCCAGTCTCACTGGGGCAAGATAGACAGACATTGATTTCTCCAGGTCACATTTGTCAATGCACCTGTCACCTACAAACCCAAGGAAACTAGACCCCAGAAACACTAAAGCAGCAACCTCCTCTAAACCCTCTCCTTCAAAATTACTTGGCATCCCTCCCACCACTAAAGGTGATTAGATCCACCAGCTKGTAGAGGTCCATGCATGTGCACACACTCCTCTTCTGAGCAAAGCTTTGTAAAGGACAGAAAAGGAACAATTATACCAAGAAAAATATTTTTAACAGTATTTCTGCATGTTGCCTTTGCTATTACTGCAAATTTGTCTTTTAAGATTTTTTTCCCCTTCAAGGATGAGATTTACTCTCTATCTGGAAACTTTACAGATTCTTGCAGACTAGCTATTGTTTTAAACCTCAAAAAAAATAAGGTTACTATAACAATTTACATTATACAATCTGAATTTAGTAATAAATACATTTTTACACTTACGTAAAGATAGTCTGATATTTGAAAATAAAGCATATAACAAAGTTTCTTAAACTAAAGGGTTCAAGATGCCACCAGAAAAAGCTTCTGACCTTACCAGGAAGAAAAATAGKCAGAGGCATTTTCATTTGTTTGCTTTACAGAGAGAAGCCTATTGTATCCTGCAAAATGTTCGAAGTGAGCAAGTCTTTCAATTGCAGCTTATAAAAATATTACACATGTAGTATTAAATCTAAACTGGGTAGTGATGCACACTGGCATTAGATCATATGCCCATGCAGCTCCATTTACCATGCAAGGCAATCTCCATCTGCCAGGTCTTGCAGCAAACCAATTTCAAAGTGGATTYGGGATCCCAGTCTCTTGCCATTCTAATGAACATGACATTGTAAAATCGGTATTTGAGTTGACAGCACAAGAGGAGAAAAGGCTGTTACGAAATGCAGAGGATTATGAACTGTAACAAAAAGTGATGATTATATGGAGTTCTACTTAGGCCTGTTTAGCTTTGTTTCTGACAATGTCCCTTTTAGGGACATAGAGATCAAAGGTTCATTGATAGGATACAAAATATTGCTTTAGAGATAGCTCTCGGTCCTCTAGTATTCCCAATGCTTTCTGCATTACCATCTTTACTGGKAAGACTGGGACTCTTGTTTGAGGCACAGAGAGCAAGACAATCATGAGGAGGCAGTGAGAGAACAGGGTTCCCTTGTATCCTTGTCTTCTACCTTACCAAGGAGATCATGTAGATTGGCTGTTCTATCATCTCTGACCATCAGGAAGCATTTAAAATGCTGCAGCACTAGTTCATACATCCCAAGGCCTGACGCTATGCTTTTACCTTCTCTTATTTTTTACAGAAATATTTCTTTTCTCACTATCTCTTACAGAAGAAAAAAATCATTTAAGATCCATCATCCAAAGTCAAAGCTCGATGGCTACCTTAGTTATGACAGCAGCTATCATGGGATGCAGCCTTCCAGTTTCTCCCATGCTGAAGTGATTCCACCAGACCCCACACCTTYGAACAATCACAAAAAGGGGGACGGAGCTAAAAACTGTCAACAGGATAGAGGTGAACGGGTGTTTTGGGGTAAAATGGCTTAAAAATCTAAGRAATTATATTGGTGTCTCAATTTTAGCTAATCGTTTCTCAAACCAGTTCCATTTCTAAACATACCCCTAGGTCAGGATTCAATCCWTATTTCATATCTGCACTATGTCAGCCTATTGCATCCTATCACTTCTGGATATTTCTCATGTCTCGTTCTCAGGTCCAAGAGCAGACTGGCTTCTGAATCTATTAACTAGCTTCCTATCTCCTGAGAATCTGATCTTATATTTGCACTCCCTTAGCATGCCCTGTTACATTACTTATCTTTCTACCATCCATCAGGAGCACAGAGAGGGGTTAACAGCAATTTCAACAAAAATGTGAACATTYAGAGATTCGATTTAAACCAGGAGTCTCGTTGCTCTGTAGCTTCCACTTCCACATAAGCCACCTTGCTAAAGGCCCAGAACTCTCTGCTCAACGGTGCAAAATCCAAATCCAGCCACCTCCAGAGTGGAAATGGTACCCCTASACTCAGATAAATAGGGTAAGACATTATAGAGTAACCACACTATTGCATTCCCAACTCCTACCCTCTTACATAAGAGAAGAGAGACATGCCCCCAGCACACACACAATCAACACATACTTGCCAGTGCAACAGCCAGTTCCGCCTTCAGCTTGCCATGGAAGCACAAAGCTGGCCCCCATGCATAACAGCTCCAATTAATCAGAGGCTTTGCAGCCATTCCCCTAATGGAGGGAGATGYAGGGCTGAATCCTGGTGATTTTCATGCTGGCATCTTGGACTTGGCACCGCAGTGTGGCAGCCTGGCTCTTCCTTCTCACACTTCTGCCAGCAGGGGCCAAGCTGAGAGCCAAGAGGTTCCTCTGCTGGAGGAGCAAGAACTGATTTATTGCCTCATATAGCTCTTAACTAGATCCTTTAGAATCAGAATGAACAGCCCCATATATCTTTCAAGGAGAAGGAAGCAACCATCCTTCAGGGATAATATACAACAGTCATCCACCTTTGTCTTATACCAAGTTTCCTGTCCATGCTTTGCTCAAGCACCTGTTACCATAATTGCAGACCATCTGATTTCCTTTTTCCTCAGAGATACAAAATTCTGTATCTAGATGAAGCATTTAGCAGCCATTGGCTGGTAGTCATCTTGGTCACTGTTCCCAGTACCCTGTAGCATCAGTATAAATATACTGAAGTCATCGTTATTAGCATTAACGGGGGCTATTCTCAGACATGGGGTGAAAKCCTTGGGTTTATAAAACTGCAGGGTTGTTATAATTTAGAGTAGTGCTTTAACGAGTAAACCTACAAGATAACCCATCCTGCTAAAGCCAACTCAGCAGTCTTTTGAGGTCTGGAATTCCATGTGGCTTTGGTAGCTACTTAAGCTAGTAACCACCGACAAAGGATGGGCAGGACATTTGTAGCAAAAAAATATTTTTATTAAAAATACGAAATAATGGCAAATCAGAAGAGACAACTTCATAACCACTTACACTGAATGCCCAAAAAAACTCGATACATTTCTGGTGAAGCATTACTATCCCATTTGAAAATTGTCTTTGTTCTTTCAATTCAAAAGTAGATTTAAAAAACAGACTTAAAGCATGTTTCTTTGGCTGAGTGACAGTATTTTTTGAAGCAGAAGAATATACAGATTTTCCTATGGGACACTTGTTTTCTGATAAACACAGCATGGCACTAATAATAAAGGAGTTCAAAAAAGGGGCTGGAGACAATTGCTTGTTTTTCACATCCACACTCCCAAATTAACCTCCGTGCTTCAGAAAGAAGAGCTACTAGCTTGATTASAGAAGTAATAAGAACTGAAAATACTGATACACCTCTGCAGCCCATACACATCTCACCCAGGAAAGCCTTCAACGACTCACTTAAATCCATAGGGGCTCTGAGAGGAAAGTCTCTATTTGGTACCTTACAAGAACAGGACATAGTGCAAGCAATCAGCTGAAAAACATGAGTCTCTAATCTGAATTCCTTTGTTCCTATTACCTGAAGTTTTAGCAGGCTTTCATTGCATCCAAGGCAGAACCAGTAAGTACAAATTGCTGGAAGCTTTAGATTGCTCAGAAAGGTAAGAAAAAAAAAMTGAATTCAATTCAGCACAAAAAATTCCCCCCAAATCACATTATATGTTGGAAAAAATGATTTAGTTTTTCCAATTTTCCTGCAAACAGGATGGGAAAAAGAGGCAGATGAYTGCACCAGTGTTCCTGAGAGATGGAGAGCCCAAAAGCAAAATATATTATCCCTTGCTAAACCATTGACTAATATATATRGAGTTTCTGTTCTGTGAGAAGAGGGGGGCTGGTTATAGGCAATAACTGCAGGAGACAAAACAAATTTATACATCATGTCACTGAGGCCAAGCACTGACCACACCTCACRTGTCAAGTACAAATCCAACTTATAGAATTGGATATAAAACTCCAATAGTGTCATAAAAGTGGATGCAATATGGTCTTTACCAATGTTCTTTACCAATAGACCACCAAAATCACCTCAAGACAGAACACAGCATTAACGCCATCATTTGTTTGGTTGGAATCATCCAAATGTATTGTATTTTCTGGACAATGATTTTGGAGAACAAGAATAGTAAGTAGCCCACTCTCCTGGCCTTTGAGATTGATGAGCAAGAACTTGTGGTCCACATGAGTATAAACTCATTTGACTGCTGGCAATTCCAGCTTTTATGGTTGTGAGATAGACCAAGATTCCTCCAAACTCACTGTTCCCAAAAAAACTTTAAATAAGAGGCACTGCATGTACTCTATATATACAGAAATAGGTGCTTAATAGGTAAGTCTAAAATTTCCTACTGTTCCACTCTGACTTGCATGACTTGCTCAGCCTAAAAAGCATTGCCAGCACTGGCAGACCCTCATTTACACAAAGCTCAGCTTTAGCCCCAATACCTTGCCCTCCATTTCACAGACAGCAGAACATAAGTCTTAATTCTGCACTCTGTTTTGCTATCACCATCCTCCTTAAGGATATGCCATAGAAAGGAAGTGTTTTTTTGGGAGGGTTGTTTAAGATCAAACTCAGTATTTTCTTACTATAAACAAAAATATTCCTTTTTTGTCTTCCTATGTTGCCTGTAGCACTGCTACAGTATGGAATATATCCAACTTTCAGGCAAGTCTTCACTATTTCTGACAATCTTTTAATCAAAGGAGGTAAAAATTCAGCCCTAGCTTTCATACACCTCTTGCTATTCTCAGAAGTTGCAAGTGTTTTTTTATTTAAAATACAATATAAATATCATGTAGGAATGAAAGCCCGAAGCTTAAGCTTTTGGGATGAATCATACAAATAAAATAAGCAGGTAATTTTAAGTATCTGGTGTTACCTTCAGTAGTAATTGGAGGTATTTGTATCTCACCAAACAACCACTTATTATATATGTACTTCAGAGTCATTCAGAAGATGGAGTGGATACTCTGACTTTCAAAGACATTCCATAATGATCTCAATTCAGTTACTAAGAGGCCTATAGTACATAGTCTGTAGCCATAAAGGAAAAAATCTGCTTTCCAAGTGGTATACAAGCATGAATAGCAAAGAAAAATAAATCATAACCGTTTGGTATTTTCTCTTTAAGCATTACTTTGGAGTAATCCAAGATGTCTTATTAAATGTTTAAGTACTTAATAAATGAGGTCTGAAAATATTTAAATATGTCCATTACCATACAGGCACATATTATTTCCATTGTGTTTTCAATTAGGTAAGGCATTAGGGGACCTGAATTTTGCCTACTGACCAAATTATGCATTAACTTATATAAGTGCAAATCTAGAGCAGCTCCATGGGCTTTATTCCAAATATTGACTGGAAGAAAAGATTCAGGACAGAAATTATCAAGCTTCTACACTGATTTCYCCTTTACTTTCTCAGACTGAAATTAAACAAYTATATTGTACAGTACACAGTTTTTCCCATTGTGACACCAGTGTGAATAAAGAGTGTAAAAATTAACAACAATCAATACTATTAGGTGAAAGTGTGGGGTATCAGTCAACAGGCAATACCTGAATACCAGGGACAYTGACAGCTAACAATATGAATTTCAGGGGACAGCAAAATATCTAAAAAATAAACTTCAGCTTTCAATGTCCAAATATGCTGAAAGTGTTACAGAAAGCAGGTCTTGCTGAAGGAACTTTTTCTTCTRTTATATTACCGTGTTTTGCTTCAAATTAGAAAATCCAAACCTTCCTTTATATAGGTATATGTAATTTTTTTCCCTTCATATCCTGGGGAGTTACTGGTTTCTGCATTTTTCTCCCACTTTATTGGGATTACAGCAGTTTCCCTCTAGTTTACAGTATGTTACAGCCACTTACATTTTGAAAGTCTAAATTTCTTTGGGATTATTCTAAAGCATCAGTGAAATGGATACTTTCACACTGGAGTTAGTACATCAGGCACAAGAACTTAACTAAAGCAGGAATTCATACTGGATATCCTTTCTTAAGGTTTGAGTAAAATAGCCACGTCTCAAAACAAGACAACAAAATAGTGATTTCAACCATCTAGAAATATTTGGGAGTTCTTTGCTGCTGTTTTCAACAACCCATTGCTGAAGGATATTCTTGAAGTTCAGACAAATTTAATATTAAAGTTCTCCCTCAATATGCAATCGGGATTGCATGTCAATAAAGGATGAAGCTGATGCCTGTAGAAGTTTATTCCATTGCTGAATTGCATACGAGACTTTTACACTGCACAGCCATTTCCTCCACTCTGCAAGTCACAGCTCAATTCTTGCTACAGTATCTGGATCCAGATTTTCAGCATCCCAATCATGATAAACACCCATCTATGAGAAGAGGGTAGAATATGCAAAGGGGAAGAGAAAGAGGCAGGGCTCAGTTCAGAATATGCTTCAAAGTTCACCTCTTCAGAGAGGACTACAGAGAAGCCAGAGTTGGCTGGAAGAGATATCGGGTGGTCTCTAACCAAGCCTTTTTGAGGGATTAGACAGAACTTGAACACATGCATCCTACTAATACCTTCAGGTTGCTGGACATGGGAGTATCAGTGATGGCACTGCATGTCAGAAACAGCATGGACTTCAAAACTCAGTGTCCAAATGTTTTATCCCTCTTAATGGGGCCTTCTTGCTTGCCAGTCTTTCGGAGACGGCATTAAACTCAAGGAAAGGTTTTTACATTAATAATACATTGTTAGTGACTTAGAAGCAAAGACTTTCCTTCATGACACTAATAAAACATTCACCATTTCTGGCTTTTTCTAAAACTTCCAAGTAGCTACATTCAATAAATTAACCTTACTTGTCAAAGACATATAGCTGAAAAGATCTAAACCAGTGGTCAATAGAAATGAAACAAATTTTAAGAACTACAGCTTAAAATCTACAGTTTTCCAAACTGGAAACACTATTCCATGTTTGCTCCTTTTGCATGCTATTAAAAAGCATCCTTGCTTCTAAAAAGCACACACAAGCCTGCAAGGGCAGACYCCGTGTGTCTCAAAGCATAGTGCAGTACTGCTCCTAGGCCTAACTCCATTAAGCAAATAGCCATTATTTCAAACCACAAGATTCCTACTGGAACATGACACAGTAAATATGCTATTTAATTCAATCTGAAAAAAAAAAGCTGTAGCATTCACTTTATCCTACATAAATATCACATCATGAAGTTCATTCAAACAATAAATCAGTAATACTTGTATTCTCTTGATTGGTATAAAACAAGTTTTTAGAAAAAGCTGGGTTATAGGAACTATTAAGGAAAAACTGTCACTGACAGGAGAATAGGATATTGTTTCTTTAATCATTTTAGCATAACAGCATTATTAAAATATTTATATTCTCAGTGAAAAAAGTTATGTCTATTAGGAATATTTTCCATTGTCAAATTGCCTTTTACCATGCGAATAAACACCAAGCTCTGCTTATAAAAAAATTCTCATTTATAGGTCAAAAGGCACAGACTAAAATAGTTTCTGCAACTCTCCCTAAATAACTAGCTTTTACATATCAAATTCCATGGCACATTAGAAATAAATGCAATTCAGACAGGATTTGAAGAGCAGAATAGATAGAGGGGAAGGTAAGAGCAGATAGGAAAAAAACTCACTGTAAGCTAAGCCTTATGGAAAACTGATTTAAAGGTTTTTTGGGCATTTTTATTTTGTTTCTTTGGGGGGGAGGGCGGGACGACCCTAAATTAACCAATAAACAGAGTTATATGTGGGTCACTACTCAGTGTCCATAGATTAGGCTTGCAGCCGTTATACATAATGGCATAACAAAATACTCCAATATTTCAATCAGGCAAAGAGTAACCTCCACAGTTCCAAAGTAACTCATGGAAACAGGGTGGGGGGATTTCCTGCTGGTTTATTTTAGTAATATCTAGATGACTAAATCCTCCTCCCATTTTTACAACAGTTAAGCCTCTGCCACCAGGGTCCTCCTTCCGCTTTGTCTTTATAAGTAGAATTACAGGTATAAAAGCAGAGAAAAGGAAAAGTAAATGGCTATGCCTCTATATCCCACTGTAAAGTCTATAGGACACAACCACTTCCAGCAACACGATGTCCATTTGCTGGGGTCAGACATCTGACAGGTCTGCTCATACACTGATCCAGAAGCTGTAGGCACCTATCTATAGCATTTTAGCAGTCACCAATAAACAATTAAAKGCAACGCCGACTCCGTTATCAGCCCTTCTAGGTGGCAGCACTTCCCAAGCTTTGCTGGTTAGAATTACTCGCCAATCTCAAATAGCATCTTGCCTACTTTTTGAGTCCTCCCAGGACATAGTTTTTGTGTCGTATTTAATCTGATTTCTAGTGTCTGTAACAGGAACAGACACTTCACCTGCTCTCAGGCATGCATTACAGAGAAAAATATGCATGAAACGCTCACTCAGTGCCTCAGAGTCCTCCTGCGTCTTTCAAGGGGATTGAGCCTGAGGCATGGGAACAAAGTGAGCTTCTCAGCACCCCTCTTCAGCAAAGGTAGAAATCCAGCCTCAAGGATGTGGATGCCATTCTCCTCAAATGCAGGAATTACCCAGTATCTGTATGGAAGTGTACAGCTGGGAGCATGCGAGGGGAAATCAGACCTTTATACCACCAAACATGCTTTTGTGTGTCACACTTCAAGCACTCAGTATGAGAACTGGTGGCCTCAATAATATGTCCCCTAGCACATATTACTACAAAAGGTAGAGAGCCCAGCTATGTTCCTTCTGGGATAAGCTCCTCAGAAACTTCGCATTGCCTTGACCTATGTTCAAATACTCCCAAAGGGTGAAACTATTTTATAGCAAGAGAGAAGACTATGACACTGGCTGG
Organism: Nothoprocta perdicaria; assembly: GCF_003342845.1. NCBI lineage: Eukaryota > Metazoa > Chordata > Aves > Tinamiformes > Tinamidae > Nothoprocta > Nothoprocta perdicaria. The sequence continues at coordinate 11,206,603 of NW_020455643.1, forward strand.
CTCATTTCTATTATACAGACTTCTGCATGACCCAGACTTCAGAGAGACCTGCATTACTTCAGAAAAACCCAAATATTTGTAAGTAAACAATAGCTGGTACAGGCTCACAACTCAGACAAATGTGTGACATCAGGATAACTCATCATGCAGAAGGTTCTGATGTGATCTCCCCCAATAGGTGTAGGACATGAACTACTGCAGGGATCATTAAAACAATTTTTTTATATCAGTGAAGAGTGCACAGCAATTTCCAGAACTGTATGTTCTCCCTTGCACACCTCTTCATCCACAAAGCCTGTCAGCTTTCCTACCATTTGTTGTCTCTCTTGTTAAGTTTAGATCACAAGTTATTCAAGCTGAAGACACTGTCCTTTCCCCATCTCTAAATGTGGTGAACATGGCATGTGCCGAGAGCTGCACAGAGACTGACGACCCATAATGTTGGGTCTGGCCAAGGAGGCTTCAGAGCAGTTCATGTAGGGAGAGATGGTTCAAGCGACCAGAAAATATCAGGATGCCAAGAGACCAGACCCATTTGCCACTCCCAGGAAGCATTGGTAGGTATCTTCTTACATCCTCAGTAGGTAAGCCACATCTTAGTAGCATTTTTATAGTACTTAATTTAAAGACACTTCACGATGGACAGCAAGGTTGAGGTACTCTTCCAAAATTAAACAGAGAGCCAGCTCCAAAGCCTTTGTGCCTGGAAAGAGAACGTGATTCAAACRGCCCAGAATCAGCACCTAGGACAGGGACTCTGTAGACATGTTCTCCACAGACATCTCCTCAAAGTCCTGCTACTCTGGGACTCTCCAGCTGAAGAAAGCTGTAGACCAGAAGCCCTCACTACCACCATTCAGCTCTGAGCTGTTACTACTGAGGGGAGACCCACTTCATGGGGCATCCCTCTTAAGCAGGTCATAACTACCCCAAGTGGAGCAGGGCCACAGCTCAGAAACAGCGCCAAGACTACATGCAGATGTGCCTGGTGCACCCAACCATCTTGCTTTAGCTCAGCTTTCCCAGCATTACAGGCAGAAGGCTTGGCAAGAACTAGTCTTGCTGTACTTCCCAGCTAACAGCATGTATCAGGTGCTGCCAACAGTCTGCCCTGCACCCAAGGCAGTGAAAATTCACCAGGGTCCCCAGGTTCTAACAATAATTTGCAGGGAGAGGAAAACACCAAAGAAATGACTGGGCCTTGCAGAAGTGCCCACAGATAGCAGATCCCTATTTCCCATAAGATAGGCATCTTCTCAGTTCTCTGCAAGGTGAAGACTTGAGTGATATGTCTTTTCTCCCTTACCAACAGGAAGGATTTTTCCCTGGGTTCAGTATTCTGGAAAAAAAATACAGCACCTTCGGACAAAGGGAGTCCACCCTGCAGCAAAGCCTGCAGTCCCTTCCTGCTCTGCCCAGAAGCCCAGGGATGTGTTTTATACCGTGTGCAGCTTGACTCTTGCTTGGCCGATTTCTTTTTTGACCTGCAAGTCTGAACAGCTCCATGTGCCTCCCCTTTCCTGACAGCCATCCTTCCGACTGTGACTGAATAACCTGGCAAATGGCCAAGTATTCTTTAACCTCCACATTACCTATTGTTAGCTTTGGCAAAGCCCCGCTCCCGAGATGTCTAGAAGGGTATCGCTTACTGCTGCAACGCACAGGAACTGCTGTAGTGGCGAGATTCGGAGAACAGGGAGCAGAGGCAGCCAAGACCTCCCTTGCCCTATGGCCTGACAAACTTTGGGACCAGCTACAGCTTCCAAGCTTTTCACTGTTGGAAAAGGTGTGCAGGTAGGGAATGTGCAGAATGGAACAAGTCAAAGGCTTGAAGTTAAGACCAGGCCAGATGTTGCTTTTAAGCTAAGACTTYGGGCTGCTGTGAATCTGCAATGGGATTACAATACACCCCAAAGCTACAGGGAAATACGTTGGCTAGAGCATCTCCTCCCTGGCCCACACCAGGACTCTTGCCTGCACTGTTACTGCAACAGTCCTGACAGCTGCAGTCCTTACTCCTGTTCACCACTGCATAAACATCTAGAGTGAATTCCTAACCAGTACAGTCAGCTATAGCTGCTTTTAACCACCCAAGACTTCCCTTTACAGAGCATTGTGGGCTTGCCAAAGCACTAGCCACACTGGCAAACAAGTGGTCCCTGAATGGCAAATCCTAGACAGAAGCCCCCCCACCAGTCACCAGCAGCAGTTAAATTCAGAGGCTGGGAGGCAGGTTTTCTTAATCAGAGACTTGGTTGCTTTATATAGCACACACTCTCCCCCTGGTATCTGCATAACGCTGAGTTTGAAATGTTCCAAGATGAACACAGAAGGAGCAAGAGATGGGAGAGGGGCTGCAAGAGGAAGCATTTAAAAAGGGACGACATCTGAGCAACACCACATCCAGCCGTGCATATGCAGCAGTCTCTTAATCAGAATGTCCAGGACTTAACGTGGCAGCTTGCTTAGTAATTAAAAGGTAACCAAGTATCTATCAGAGCTATRCAATTGGAAATATATCTTGTCAAACAGCTGAGTATGTGAATGGTTCGGGTTTGTGTCTTCCCTGTGGGGAGGAAGCCTGCATTGTGCCTCCCTATACCTACATACAAAATAAGTCCCTCTCCTGTGTTAGATCTGCACACAYCAGCCTCTTCGTGCTTCTCCAGCATCAAAGGAGTTCAAAAATTACTTCAATGACAACAAAATTGGATCCTCATCCTGAGCAGACTTGATCTGCCTTCTCATTTTTCCACTGAGATGACAAAGTTCCTTGTGCCTTTCCTCTAAGGTCATCTCTACTTTAGATCCATCCCATCCCAGTCACTTGATTTCTGCTGAGTTTGTTCCAAATGACTTTCCTCTGCATGGATGATACCCACAGAGTCTCTATTCCCCACTCCATCCCCTATTAAGAAAACATCTAGTAAGAGCAAACTGCTGACAAGTTTTTATGAAAAAATAACTCAGGGTGACTTTTCAACTTATCCCACTCCCCCAATAACTCTTTCACCAAAGCCAAAAGCCCTGACACATYGACTGCTATGGAGAACATCTTGCATATAATGAACACAAGTATCAGTGGTCTGAAAGAGCTGTCTCTTTAGCCGGTTATTCATTCCCATCCTCACAACTGCATCATAACAGATCCATTTGCACAAGATGGGAATTTGCTGACCCTTTAGCAAGTGCTGCTTTTGCCACCAGGCAGTCCATAGGTTGATATGCTCTATATTGTTTCATTCTACTGCAGATATAAGCTTTCTTCCCGGTGTACAACTCTTCCCCTTAAACCAGTCCCATCAGAAGTTGCACAGAGCCTCTTGCCTGCCTGTATAGTGCATGACAAGGCACATAATGGGTTGTTTTTAAGTCACAGTTCATTTGTTTCACATCATGCCACCTAGCAGTAGGACCTGCACAAAGGGCATAGGTGTCCCACCTCACGTTAACGGAGAAACCAGAGTAAAAACCCCCCAAAAATCATGGCTAAGGTAACTGCCTTCAGCTTTTCCTCTAAATCAGGTCTTTGCAGATGCTTTATTTTTCTCTCCCTCCTCTCAAAAAAAAAAAAAAAAAAAAAGAAAAAAAACAAGACACTTACCTGTGCTTAAGCCCTGGTAATTCTATTGATCACTGCCCACAAGCCACTGTACTTTATAGGACATGCTGCCTCCATATGATTGAAATAGCTTCCTTCCTTAATCAGCATATAATCAGATATTCCCACACAGGAGAACTATAGCCCTGATTGACAAGTCAGCTACAAAAATAAATCTCAGGTTTAAATATAGCTTGCTCAGCTCCCTGGAAGGTACGTAGTATTGTGTTATACAAGTCTACCATCATTTTCCTTGAATTAATATACTCCATATTCTCCCTCTGCTTTGATCTCTATCAATTATATAGCTATCAAAACTGTGTTATACAGAAAAGCTAGCAGCTAGGGTTAGGTGGGCAGGACAACTAGCCTTTCCACTGTGTGGCCTGACTTGCCATCAATATTTCATTAGCAATTAACACGTACAGATTTTGAGTTCACGTACCAGTTGAATGTATGATGCCTGATGCAATTGTAGAGGTAAGCAGGTAAATAAGTGTGCAAGACTAAGCATATGTATAGAAAAAATCCATATGCCCAGCAGGAATGGATGTATCCAAATTAGATATACGTCTYCCTGTATGCAAACACGCAAGCCCAGCAGCCAATATCTAATGATTCCCTCTTTCTAAGGTGGGCAGCTCGATAGCACAACACTCACTGTATTTCTTCCAATCTATCAGCATGTTCTGATGTGTTAAATATGCAGCATAATGAGGGCATAGCTCTACAGCACTGCTCTTCTAATTTCGGAGGAAAAAAAAAGGAGATTTTCTTAAACCATTCCAATTATGAAATGCTTCTCATCCGTTTAAAAACCTCCCCGCCGCTGACTGACTACAAAACGCGGGACAGACCTCATATTTATTATGCAAATCCTCAGCATTAAGAAAACAAATCGCCAACTAACATCTGCCTGTGATAAACAAACCAACCAAATCCCGGCCGCGCTCGGGAACAGGGGCCCGCGCGCGCGGCCGGGCGGGACTCGCCGCCGGCCGCTGCTGCAATGGCCCCGGCCGCTGCCCGCCGCGCGGGCCGGCGCGGAGCGCGCCCACTGCAGTGCTCCTGCTCGCCGCCGGGCCACCCACCTTTGCCTTCCATTGCGGCGCCTGGCGAGCGTGGGCAAGTTGCGGGCAAGTTGCGGGGAGATGCGCTCGCTGCTCAGCCGCTCTCGCCGCCCCAAATCCGCGCTGCTGGGGGAGAGAGGGAGCGCGCGCGAGCTCGCCGGAGCCGCCGGCTCTCACCCCCTCCTCCTCCTCCTCCTCCCGGGGGCTGTCTCAAGGCTCGCAGCCGCAGCCGAAGGACAGCGCG